>NW_023494794.1:8283344-8285844 GCF_904425465.1 Colossoma macropomum
AGTGAGTGAACCAGTCTGCTTCCCTCAGTCCTACTTTAGCGTTTAGCGGCTAATTCATTTGTTGGGGTTTTATCTCATTCTGCTCTGCAAATGTTCTGCTTTACTGTTCATCACCTCACTCACTGCAGAGGTTTAGACATTTAAACTCCACCAAAAGGCTCCAAAATAGACGAAGAGTCTAACAAACTGAAGTTTCTTCTGCTTCTTTTTGCCGATCTGTGTTTAAATATTCAGTTCAGTGTAAATGGAGCAGCAGCTACAGGAGCCAGAATGAGCTGCACCATTCAAGGTGACCAGATGTCTGAAATTAATACTAGGGACAGTTTCCAGTTCAGCAGCCTGTATATCAGTAAAATATCCAATGTTTCGATCTATGATAACACTGGGGGGGGCAGTGAATTCATAACCATTTACTGTAGGAACTTTCTGTGAGGGAGCTTTTAGAGGTGGACGTCTGGTTCCTATCATCACCACTGTGAACAGTTCTGACTCGGTACGTTTCTCTAGAACGGAGCGTTTCACACCAAACCACTCTGAACCACTCTGAACCGCTCTGAACCTCTCTGTTTACATCTTAACCAGTTAATTATGGAGAAAATTTAGAAAATCAGTGGAGTTCCCCTTTAAGTACTCTTTTCACTCAGCATTGATTTTGTTTCTATGGCAGAAACTACACTGTGTGAAAGAGATTTGGTTCAGGTTCTCCTGGTTGATGGGCATCGTGTTCCTTCTACGCTCCACTGACGTTCTCCCTGCAGCCGCTGGGAACTTAATAACTATCCACCATTAATCAGTGATCTATCACTGATCATATTCACTCTCTGTTAGGTGAGCTGGAGGGCCTCCTTTATTCAAACTGTAGGAAAATAAATGTTCCCTTCCAAGAAAACCCCACCAACTTTTCAAAATTTCTCATAATTAAACAGTTCAGAGTGGTTCAGAGTGGTTTGGTGTGAAACGCTCTGTTCTAGATAAACTTGCCGAGTCAGAACTGTTCACAGTGGTGGTGATAGGAACCAGACGTCCACCTCTAAAAGCTCCCTCACAGAAAGTTCCTACATGAAATGGTTATGAATTCACTGCCTGATGACTGAGACACTGTTTTATGATAGTTTAGAGAACTTAAACTCCATTCATGGTGGAGGGATACATGCAGGGCGCTGTGAGGCAAAATAGTCCCCAAAGAAAACTTATTATTTTAGATTTTCCACTATTTTCCATCATCAACATTCCATATAAACTCAGAAGACTCGTGTAGGTTCACTGGTGGTTCTGGATAGTAAATAAAATGTCTATATCTGTGTTGTAGTCATGGCGACCCCTGGTTCCTATCACCACCACTGTAAAGACATCTGAACCATTTCACACCAAACCACTCTGAGTCACTCTGATTACACCTCACACACTGAATTATGGGGGAATTTTGAAAAATCAGTAGAATTTTCCTTTAAGTGCTGTGTAACTGTGAAGGTTCAGTCACTCTTCGCCAAAATATTATTCATAAATGATTCAAAACAATTATCCCAACTAACCTGAGCTTATATATACTGCATGTGCTGTAAATGCTGATCAGTATATAAAAGCTGCCTTTACTGTTGGACGCACCTCATTCAGAGTGTTATATTCATATTTGTGTGTTTTTATATAGTTTGTGAGAAATTATGGCTGTTAAATCACATTTACATGTAAAATAACTAGAGCTAGAGCATCAGGAGAACCTGAGTTATTAATGAGGATTAGAGAAATGACGAAGATGCTTTGCGTCAGTATTGAAAGTTTAATATTTATTGAACTGAATTTGCTCTGATGAGTCGCTGCTGCTGTGAGGAGAATCCAGCTGTTCAGCGTCTCTGTCCCTGCATCTGATTATTTACTGTAACATTCATGTTGTTTCCTCTGACGCTCAAACATCTGCTGCGGTTCTCAGTTTTATTCTGTATTTATTTTCCATCGTCTTCTGATTGTTTTTGTTCTTATTTTGTATTTACATGCTGTCAGTGATCCAACTAGTACATGTGCACTCGTGTCCCCGTCTTAATCCTCTGGGTTCCATAAACTCAACCACACGTCAAAGTCTCTGTGTCTGTATCTTTGTGATGATCCAGCTCAGAAATCCGGTTCAAACACTTCCTGAATCTGTAGAGTCGCCCTTTCCATTCCATCTTATCACGAGATCATACGAGACTCACATCCGGAGTTATGAGCCTATGAAGAGGGGCTGAGAGACACGTCATCTGCCTCTCACCGTGTGGAGCTGGTGGATTCGTGTGTCCGTCTACATTCTGCATGAAACTGAGGTGTACGTCTGAGTCGACTCGAGTCTCTGAGGTTCAAGTTCAAGCTGAGTCTCAAGTCTATGAGGTGAAAGTCTGAGTCAAGTCTCAAGTCCCCGAGGTTTGAGTTCAAGTCGAATCTCGAGTCTCTGAGGTGTCTGAGTTTACTCTCTAAGATGAGAATCTGAGTTGAGGCTCAAGTTGCTGAAGTTTGAGTCTGAGTTGAC
>NW_023494794.1:8295844-8305844 GCF_904425465.1 Colossoma macropomum
TAAAGAGTGCAGCGCTGTTAGTAAACTGCTGTTAGAGTTTACTGTTCTTGTTGATGCTGATCTTGTTAAAATGCCTCTGTTTGTTTTTAGCATAAAAAACAAACAAAAAATAAATGATTATTTTAAATCATGGTGTAAGATTTATGTAGAAACATTGTGAGGACAAAAAATGAAATCTAAATAAAACATTTCTTTGTGGTTTGGCAAAACAAAAAGTCCTATGAAAAAGTTTAGGCACCCCCTGGTCAAATTATATGTTTTGCTGATTTTCATTTTGTTGAATGAGTGTTAATTTACTGGATTTAACATTCGGGAAAAATAAAGAAAGAAAACAAGAAAGAAAGAAAGAAAGAAAATGTGGCCGGTGCAAGAGTTGTGACATCATCAAATCAGATCATCAGACCACTCCTTCACTCCCTCACTCCCTCACTCCTTCACTCCCTCACTCACTCACTAACTCACTCACTCTGATAGTCTTCAGTTCAGTTTGTTGCTCAGATTGACTCACATCAGCACAGCTAACCACACCCTCTCACTCCAGAGCCGCACAGGATACATTCACTGCTTTTTTATAGAAAGGTTCATTCCTTCATTTATTCATTCATTCATGATGAAGAGCAGATTAAAATAAGAGCATTTAATAATGACACACTGTAGTGATGACCACATGTAAGAGTATTATGTCTCAGAAATAAACAGTAAACAGTCTAACCTGCTGCAGCTGCTGTTCATCACAACAATAATAACTTATATAAAGAGCTCATTTCGAACAGGCAGCAGCTCAAAGTGCTACGATGAAGCAGTTAAGCTTATTAAATAAATATTAAGTGAGTTTCAAGGTCCATCAGAGTCGAGAGTCCCTCCAACACACACAGTCGGCTCAGCTCCGTCCAGCTGGCGCGAGGAGGCGCGAGTGGATCAATACTGAGCTTCATTTCTAAGAGTCGACCTTCAGATCAAAGACTCAACACAGTAAACTGAATATCTGTGTTTTATTACACACAAAGTGGAAGAATTACTGTAGAGAATAAATGTGTAGGATTCTTCCATAGAGGGCGCTCATGAGGCAAACTATTTTTAATTATGTAAAATTATTATTTATTATTTTAGATTTTTAAAATTGCCTTTTCATTTTGCTTCATAATAATGAGGGGAGGTAATAATGAACGTGCAGGCTGTACATGTCGCCCTGATATTTGCTAATATTTGACACTGAATGTAAAAATGACAGTTTTTACGAAGGTTTTAATTGTAGGAAGTTTACAATAACACAATATAACCAACCGCCAGGGGGTGCAATTACACATTAAATAAAGCACAATCCATACAAAGTTCCAAAACCCTTTTGGTTTGCTTATTTTAATATTTTTTAAAATACTGCCACATTCATTAACACCATGCAGGAAATGTGTAAAGCTTGTATTTTTACGAGTGTTTTTACGAGTATATTTTATCTGTAGCTGATCTGCTTATATGATCGCAAAATGGCACTTTCACTAAAAAATCAGTCTGAAATGATTTTTAATTCACTGATTCTAATTCACTGTAAGAAATTTCCTCAGAGAGAAATTAATAGAGAGTCACAACGTTTTAAACGCAGCCAGCAGATGGCGCAACTTACAGACAAAAGTATTGGGACACCTACACATCACACCCACAGGAGCTTTAATGATCCCATTCTAAATCCTTAGGCGTTAATATGGAGTTGGTCCCCCTTTGCAGATGTAACAGCTTCCACTCTTCTGGGAAGCTTCTACAGGATTTTGGAGAGTCTGTGGGAATTTCAGTCCATTCATCCATTAGAGCGTTTGTGAGGTCAGACACTGATGTTGGACGAGAGGGTCTGGCTCACAATCTCTGTTCTAGATCATCCCAAAGGTGTTTGATGGGGTTGAGGTCAGGGCTCTGTGAGGGCCAGTCAAGTTCTTCCACACCAAACTGACCCAGTCAGGCCTTTATGGAGCTGCTTTGGTCACTGGGGCTCAGTCATGCTGGAGCAGGAAAGGTTCTTCCTCAAACTGTTCCACAAAGTTGGAAGTGTATAATTGTCCAGAATGTCTTGGTGCTGAGGCATTAAGATTTCCCTTCACTGGAATTGAGGGTTCTAGACTCACCCCTGAAAAACAGCCCCATATCATCATCCCTCCTCCACCAAACTGTACAGCTGCACAGTGCAGTCAGGCAGGTAACGTTCTCCTGGCATTCGCCAAACCCAGACCCGTCCATCAGACTGACAGATAGAGAAGCTGATTGGTCACTCCAGAGAACACGTTTCACTGCTCCAGAGTCCAGTGGCGGCGCTTTACTCCACTCGGTCCTACGCTTGGCTTTGTGCTTGGTGATGTAAGGCTGCATGCAGCTGCTCAGCCATGGAAACCCAGCCATGAAGCTCCCGGCTCAGTTTCTGTGCTGATGTTGATCCAGAGGAGGTTTGAACTCTGCAGTTATTGATCAGCAGAGCGTTGGTGTCTTTTATGCTCTGTGCTCCTCAGAGCTCGGCGACCCGCTCTGTAAGCTTACGTGGTCTGACTCTCGTGTCTGAGTTGCTGTGGTTCCTAAACACTTCCACTCTTCAATAATACACTCACAGCTGATCGTGGAAAATCTAGGCGGGAAGAAATTTCCCAAACTGACTTGTTGCAGTGGTGCCATCTATTACAGCACCACGCTGGAATTCAGTGACCCATTCTTTCACTAATGTGTGTGAAGGCAGGCTGCAGGGCTGGGGGCTGGATTTTATACACCTGTGGTGATGAGACTGAATCAAACACCTGAATTCAGTGATTGAGAGGTGTGTCCCAATACTTTGGTCCACATAGTGTATCTGTAAGTATCTATTTGATGAGCTGCTGCTCTTATTAGAGTCATTAGTGTGTCAGTATGTGAGCTGTTAGGGTCAGTTTAGACACGAATTAAGACTAGTCTAAGACTAAAGTGTTATATAGTTGAAAATTTAGGCCTCTTAGCTAAACTCTTTCATGTATATTCCTTTGTATATTCCTTTCTCATGGCTAATAGCTTTTAAATGTTTTGCAGCCTTTACTACTATTATTATTATTATTATTATTATTATATTTTTAGCCTTTATTATCAGCATTACTGAATCTCCGTTGATGAAGATGAGAAAATCACGTTAATCTGTTCTGTGCTTGGTAAGTGATTCTTTGGCGCCCAGGTCAGCGTTCAGTACTGCAGCTGAGCAGTAAACACTGCCGTTTCTCTGCATGAACCGGACTTTTCATTCACCTCATAAACTTACAGTGATTTAGTTCACCGACAGGTCGCTTCTCTCAGAATCACCGAGCCGCCGAAGAGCTGTCAGATATTAGAGTCCCATAAACGAAAGAAGCGGATCTGTTAACACAGATATTTATAAAAGTGTCTGTTTCCAAAAATGTCTTTTACCCAAATTATTACTAATCATTTCTGCTCATTATCAAATCTATTAGATATGTTAGTGAAGTATTTATAGCAGTTACAATGGGAGGGGGGGTGGAACTGCATTTATAATAAACAATAGAATACATCTTTATATTGAATGTGTGTAACTGTTCCTGTTAATAAAGGTTTTTGTTGTAATTTCGACATATAAATTATTAGATATAATTACTTTATTGATAACTGTGTTTTGTTCGCCTAGTTCTCACATTTAAACGATTTTTAAATGTGCAACTACATTTCCCAGCATGCATCCGCACCAACGGCGTTCTCGACGCTGCCTTGGCGCGCCCCCTGCTGTTTGTATTCAAAACGTAGATAAACAAAGACTCCGTGAATCTTTGAACAGCAAAGCCGAGCTTTTCTGCAGTTCGGCGATATTTTAATCTTCGCATTTGGCTCCTTATTCTCAAAAAGTGTGTTTAATCCGTTATCAGAAGTTTCTCTGAGGAGAAGATAGAAAGTTACATTTCCTGTTCGACTTTTCTGTTCCGCAGCCGCGCCACTTAAGGCGGAACGGAAAATTCGAGTAGGAAGCTAATTTGATCCAAACCGCGCGGCTAAAAACGTCAAACGTCCTTTTAATCGTCCTGTCAGTGTTTGTTCCGCTTTGGGACGGAAGTGCTGTTTTCCTAAATATCAGTGACGCCATCCCCCCGTTTCTGTTTTTCTACAGAAAATAAAGACTTTAGGCCCAAAGCCGAAAACACCCGCTAGCTAAAGCTACTTTAGCCTCTGCCAACCATTTAAGGTGGAACGGAAAATTTGAGAACACCTCACTAAAACATTCAGTTAAACATCTCGATAATCGCCCGTACAGCTTTTCACTTCACACTGTCGGACAGTCGAGTTTGAATAGTCTTAAATATCAGTGACGCGTCCTGCCGTCTGTTTTTCAGTCCTGCCGTCTGTTTTTCAGTCCTGCTGTCTCTGTTTTTCAGTCCTGCCGTCTGTTTTTCAGTCCTGCTGTCTCTGTTTTTCAGTCCTGCCGTCTCTGTTTTTCAGTTCTGCTACTTTTGTCCCAGAACTGCTAGCACTCTTTAGCTAAAGCTACATTAGCTTCTGGAAAAATGTCAAACACACTCATTTTCACGGTTTTACTAGATTTATTATTCCTGAAACGTCTGTATTCTGAGGGGAAAAAATAAATGTACAAAAGTGATCACAGTACAAAGAACCTCATAATACAGAGAGAAAAAGGGAAAAAGAGAGAGAGGAGAGCAGAGATGTAGATCACTACCCAATTAACCGTTAACCGACAAATAAAAACTTGTTCAATCAATACTATCAGTTAAAAACGTTCATTTTATTTATCGCACAAGTTTATCATTCACGTTTTTGAACCGCACAAGGACAAAACAGGCCATCGCTTCTACATAAAAATAACAATAATAAAAATAGCATTACGCTTTTTCCAGAGCGATTTTTAAAAAGTAATAGCAAAACTACAAAACGGCTTTTAAGAGCCACGGATCGTTATACAGTCCAGTCTGTGCCTTTAACACCAATATATGTAAATGAGCTCTGTTCTGAGTGGCTTCCCTGTACAGCACCTCAACCGGTGTGGAAACACTACTTATAACTTGAGCATGAGTGGGCGGAGCTAAACTGCCTAAGTAGGCAGACAGAAATAAATGCAACAGTTTTTGTGACATCAGCAGAAAATTAGTTTATTACAGTTTAAAGTATGGAATGTAACGACTGGGACAAACTTCACACACTGCATCAAAACAATATTTCAAACAAGCAAAATTGAATTTTCTGTGACGTGGGCCCTTTAATACGGTTCTACATGCTTGGTTCCACCCATCGGAACGGTTTTTAATGTCTCGGTGCAGATTCAGTTCACACAGAACCGGAACTATCAGAACCAGATTTCAGAACCAGAACTATCAGTTTTATAATTGATATTTTGAAGGGCTGCATCGCCGATTTTAGGCTCGTCGGTTAACGATTAATCGTCGACTAACGGGGCGGAGCGTAACGGGTCAAAAGAACTGCCAAAATGTGTATCCCTAATGAAGACACACACACACACACACTCACACACACACACACACACACACACTCACACACTCAGACACACACACACACACACACTCACACACTCAGACACACACACACACAGACACACACACACACACACTCAGACACACACTCACACTCTCAGATCCACACACACACACACACACACACACACACACACTCACACACACACACACACACACACACACTCAGACACACACTCACACTCTCAGATACACACACACACACACACACACACACACACACACACTCACACACACACACTCAGACACACACTCACACTCTCAGATACACACACACACACTCACACACTCAGACACTCACACACACACACTCAGACACACACACACACTCAGACACACACACACTCAGACACACACACACTCAGACACACACACACACACTCAGACACACACACACACTCAGACACACACACACTCAGACACACACACACTCAGACACTCAGACACACACACACACACACACTCAGACACACACACACTCAGACACACACACACACTCAGACACACACACACTCAGACACACACACACTCAGACACACACACACTCAGACACACACACACTCAGACACTCAGACACACACACACACACACACTCAGACACACACACACTCAGACACACACACACACACACACACTCAGACACACACACACACTCAGACACACACACACTCAGACACACACACACTCAGACACTCAGACACACACACACTCAGACACTCAGACACACACACACTCAGACACTCACACCCACACTGCAGAGTTTAACAGAAATCCAAACAGAATAATAATCATGATTATAATCATCAGATAAAAAATACAAAATATACACTGCACAGACACGCAGTGAAACATGCAGTTACACAATCATCCACCAGAGGGAGACACAGAGAGAGAGAGAGAGAGAGACTGAAAGAGAGACAGAGAGTAGATGTAGATGTTTGTGCTGAACGGTGAAACTCTATAAAATCGTTTTGTTTATAAAATCCCGCTGATGATTCCGATGTTTCGGAGCGTCTCCCGCAGCGTCCAGAAAACATTCCCCAAACGTTCCTCGAACGTTCCACTGACAATTTGCATATGAGCTTTAGGGCCAAAAATCCGGCCTGACCGCGTCCATCACGGGGTCAAAAAGGGGTCAAAGGTCAGTTCAAAATAACGATAATCATGGGGAGAAAAAAAAACAACAACAAAAAAAAACCAAAAACAAAAGTAAAGCAGCGTCTTATATGACATCATCAAGAGTAAAAAAGCACTAAAGGAGGAGAAAAAAAGCGAAAGAAAAAGGTGGAAAAATGAAAGGAAGAAAGAGAGAGCGGTGTAGGTAGAGAGAGAAAAGAAAAAAGCAAAGAGTGACTAAAAAAGAGAGATATAGGTAGAATATGAGAGAGAGGGAGAGAGAGAGAGAGAGAGAGAGAGAGAGAGAGAGAGAGAGGTAGAATATGAGAAAGAAAGGGAGGGAGAGAGAGAGAGAGAGATAGGTAGAATATGAGAAAGAGAGATGGAGAGAGAGAGAGGTAGAATATGAGAGGGAGAGAGAAGCGGATGGAGGGAGGAAAAAATAAAAGTTTAAACTATAATGAGCCGAAGGGGGCGTGGCCTTCGCTTCCTCACAGTGATGACCTGCGTGGAGGGGAGGGGTCGTCGCTATGGTAACAGCAGTGAGCCGCTGCTGCGGTCGAGTTTTTTGCCCTTAGAGAGAGCGGCGACCTGCTTCATCAGCTCCCTGTTCTTCGCCTGGATCACACACAAACAAACAAACAAACAAACAAACAAAACAACGTCACTCTCCTCGTAGATCCACACACAGAACCGAACTGCTGCTCCACTGGAGAACCCAGTTAGAGTACCACCTGTTTAACTACAGAACGGTAAACAGGCTGCAGTTCTAAAGGAGGAGGAGACGCTTATCATGGCGTAGGTTTACAGTCCCGCCCTTAAAAGGAGAACGACCCTGCAGACCCGCCCACACTCTACACTCTGTGCTCCGACTGTGTTTATACACGCTGTGCTCCGCCTGTGTTTATACACGCTGTGCTCCGCCTGTGTTTATACACGCTGTGCTCCGCCTGTCTTTATACACGCTGTGCTCCGACTGTGTTTATACACGCTGTGCTCCGACTGTGTTTATACACTCTGTGCTCCGACTGTTTTCACACGCTGTGCTCCGACTGTGTCTATACACTCTGTGCTCCGACTGTGTTTATACACGCTGTGCTCCGCCTGTCTTTATACACGCTGTGCTCCGCCTGTCTTTATACACGCTGTGCTCCGCCTGTCTTTATACACGCTGTGCTCCGACTGTCTTTATACACTCTGTGCTCCGACTGTCTTTATACACGCTGTGCTCCGCCTGTCTTTATACACGCTGTGCTCCGACTGTGTTTATACACTCTGTGCTCCGACTGTCTTTATAGACGCTGTGCTCCGACTGTCTTTATACACGCTGTGCTCCGACTGTCTTTATACACGCTGTGCTCCGACTGTCTTTATACACGCTGTGCTCCGACTGTGTTTATACACTCTGTGCTCCGCCTGTGTTTATACACTCTGTGCTCCGACTGTCTTTATACACGCTGTGCTCCGACTGTCTTTATACACGCTGTGCTCCGACTGTCTTTATACACGCTGTGCTCCGACTGTGTTTATACACGCTGTGCTCCGACTGTGTTTATACACTCTGTGCTCCGACTGTGTTTATACACGCTGTGCTCCGCCTGTCTTTATACACGCTGTGCTCCGCCTGTGTTTATACACGCTGTGCTCCGACTGTCTTTATACACGCTGTGCTCCGCCTGTCTTTATACACTCTGTGCTCCGCCTGTGTTTATACACGCTGTGCTCCGCCTGTCTTTATACACGCTGTGCTCCGACTGTCTTTATACACGCTGTGCTCCGACTGTGTTTATAGACGCTGTGCTCCGCCTGTGTTTATAGACGCTGTGCTCCGACTGTGTTTTTACACTCTTTGCCGTTTAGTTTGTATTTGGTGTAAAATTGTTGCTGGGCTGTTACTATGGTATCCCAGGTGGTTGTTAAGGTGCTGCTAGGTCATTGCTATAGTATCCCAGGTAAATGCTAAGTTGTTGCTGGGCCGTTGCTATGGTATGCCAGGTGGTTACTGATATGTTTGTGAGTGTGTGTGTGGAGTGAGTGTGTATGTAGCGTCTCTGAGGGTCAACACTCTGTGCTCCGACTGTCTTTATACACGCTGTGCTCCGACTGTCTTTATACACGCTGTGCTCCGACTGTCTTTATAGACGCTGTGCTCCGACTGTCTTTATACACGCTGTGCTCCGACTGTCTTTATACACGCTGTGCTCCGACTGTCTTTATACACGCTGTGCTCCGACTGTCTTTATAGACGCTGTGCTCCGACTGTCTTTATACACGCTGTGCTCCGACTGTCTTTATACACGCTGTGCTCCGACTGTCTTTATACACGCTGTGCTCCGACTGTCTTTATACACGCTGTGCTCCGACTGTGTTTATAGACGCTGTGCTCCGACTGTGTTTTTACATTGCTATAGTATCCCAGGTATATGCTAAGTTGTTGCTGGGCCGTTGCTATGGTATGCCAGGTGGTTACTGATATGTTTGTGAGTGTGTGTGTGTGAGTGAGTGTGTATGTAGCGTCTCTGAGGGTCAACACTCTGTGCTCCGACTGTCTTTATACACGCTGTGCTCCGACTGTCTTTATACACGCTGTGCTCCGACTGTCTTTATACACGCTGTGCTCCGACTGTCTTTATACACGCTGTGCTCCGACTGTCTTTATACACGCTGTGCTCCGACTGTCTTTATACACGCTGTGCTCCGACTGTCTTTATACACGCTGTGCTCCGACTGTCTTTATACACGCTGTGCTCCGACTGTCTTTATAGACGCTGTGCTCCGACTGTCTTTATACACGCTGTGCTCCGACTGTCTTTATACACGCTGTGCTCCGACTGTCTTTATACACGCTGTGCTCCGACTGTGTTTATAGACGCTGTGCTCCGACTGTGTTTTTACATTGCTATAGTATCCCAGGTATATGCTAAGTTGTTGCTGGGCCGTTGCTATGGTATGCCAGGTGGTTACTGATATGTTTGTGAGTGTGTGTGAGTGAGTGAGTGTGTATGTAGCGTCTCTGAGGGTCAGTGTGTCTTTTGTGACATAATTTATGGCAGATTTTAAATTTCTCAACATTTCATGGGAAAAACTGTTTGAATGAAAACCTGAAAAAGCTGATTTGTCCCAAAAGCACTGATCCTATTTTGGCTCTATGATCGTGCAAAGTTTGATGGTTTTAGTGTGGAAACTGCGACCGGTGAAAAAGTGTGTAATAACAACAAAGAAGAAGATAATGAAGAAAAAGCCGACGTCACAGTTCCCTAATCAATGTCTGTGAATAAGTTTACAGTGAGTGAGAGAGAGAGAGAGAGAGAGACAGAGAGAGAGACAGAGAGAGAGAGAGAGAGAGACAGAGAGAGAGAGAGAGTGGGGGGTGTTCA
>NW_023494794.1:8310844-8323344 GCF_904425465.1 Colossoma macropomum
GGCCCTCAAACACTAAACCCGTACGGCCCTCAAACACTAAACCCGTACGGCCCTCAAACACTAAACCCGTACGGCCCTCAAACACTCTTCCCACCATATATACTGTACTTGGCTGTTTACATATAAATATCCACATATACACTCACTAACTCACACACACACACACACACTCTCGCTCTCACACATACCAAGTATCTGTTTATATTTACACTCAGTCTCTCTCTCTGTCTGTACAGTCTCAGTCTGTCTCTCTCTCTGTCTGTACAGTCTCAGTCTGTCTCTCTCTCCGTCTGTACAGTCTCAGTCTGTCTCTCTCTCTCTCTCTTTGTACAGACTAAGTCTCTCTGTCTGTCTGTACAGACTCAGTCTGTCTCTCTCTCTCTATCTGTAGTCTGTCTGTCTCTCTGTACAGACTCAGTCTGTCTCTCTCTGTCTGTACAGACTCAGTCTCTCTCTCTCTGTCTGTCTGTACAGACCCAGTCTCTCTCTGTACAGACCCAGTCTCTCTCTCTCTCTGTGTACAGACTCAGTCTCTCTCTCTCTCTCTCTCTCTCTGTGTACAGACCCAGTCTCTCTCTGTACAGACCCAGTCTCTCTCTGTACAGACCCAGTCTCTCTCTCTCTCTCTCTCTCTCTCTCTCTCTCTCTCTCTCTCTCTCTGTGTACAGACTCAGTCTCTCTCTCTCTCTCTCTGTCTTTCTCTCAGTCTCTCTCTCTCCTCCCCCACCTTGCAGAGTTGCTGTCCCTGCGAAAGCTCCTCGAAGGGGAATCGCTGGTTGCATTTGGTGCAGGCGTACAGCGCGGGGGTCGCCATGACGGACAGTCGGAGATCCTGTGAACTCTCTCTCTCTCTCACACACACACACTGAGATAATCTCTCTCTCTCCGAACACACACTCCGCTCGCGCTCTGACGGTGTGTGTGTGTGTGTTCTGCTCCGGCTCTCCGATCCGAACCGGAACTGACCCGAGCCACAAAGGAAAGAGCCGCCAGCCAATCAGCGGCGGCGGAGCTCCGGGGTTTGAATGAGCGCGACCAATCAGGCGCGTCTATTTAAATCGCCCCACCCGCTTTCGGTGACGTCGCTCGTGCGTAAACGGATCGGCTCCGTGCGTGATGACGTGGAGGCCGAAAACAACAGGAAGGCCTGAACGGAGGAACAGAACAGAGTTCATAATCAGTCAGAGATATTAGCGATAATCACAGTTCATAATCAGTCAGAGATCTTAGCGATAATCACAGTTGATCATCAATCGGGAATATTAATGAATTAATAAAGCACCGTTATAGCTGTTTATAATCACTGCTCAGTGTTCAGTAATAAAGCTGGAGCCTCCTGATCTCTTCTTACCGTTCCGCACTGCTTTACACTGAAAACACCTTTATGAAGAGCAGATCAGTGTTCCTGTAGCTTCGCCGCCACCAGGACATTTACGCTGACGATTAATGATTAATCACAAACTGTGATTAATGATTTTAATGATCTTTTGTTTGTTTGCAACGATTAAAGTACAAGTATAAAGTGGCCACATTAGCTGATAAGCCTCCTTATTGGCTAACTGTGTTTACTGTAGCAGTTAATACTGTGCACGCGCGCGCGCACACACACACACACACACACACACACACACACACACACACACACCACAGTTACAGAGAATTATGTTTGAAATTCAGCCAAGCTACAAACTTCTTCACCAAAGTGAAAATACAAGCAAAAAATCACACTCAAGCTACTTGCCATTGTGCTAAAAATGTAGTAAGCCCTGCTAGAAAAACCAGCAAACCAGCATATGTTGTGTTTTGGATGCTGGTATGTTGGTCAACCAGTATGAACTCGCTGGGTGACTAACTGAACCAGCACCAGACCAGCATAAATCAGCTTTAGACCATCTTAGACCATCATAAAACAAAACTAGACCAGCGTAGACCGGTTTAGACCAGCATAAACCAGGTGGTTATCTTTCACATGGTGGTTATCTTTCT
This sequence comes from Colossoma macropomum, assembly GCF_904425465.1. Classification (NCBI taxonomy): domain Eukaryota; kingdom Metazoa; phylum Chordata; class Actinopteri; order Characiformes; family Serrasalmidae; genus Colossoma; species Colossoma macropomum. The sequence goes on from NW_023494794.1 coordinate 8,312,831, forward strand.
CTTGGTGGTTAGCTTTCGCTTGGTGATTAGCTTTCTCTTGGTGGTTAGCTTTCGCTTGGTGATTAGCTTTTGCTTGGTGGTTAGCTTTCTCTTGGAGGTTAGCTTTCTCTTGGTGATTAGCTTTCTCTTGGTGGTTATCTTTCTCTTGCAGGTTATCTTTCGCTTGTGGTAAGCTTTCGCTTGATGGTTATTTTTTGCTTGGTGGTTATGTATCTTTTGGTGGTTATCTTTTGCTTGGTGGTTATCTTTCTCTTGCAGGTTATCTTTCGCTTGTGGTAAGCTTTCGCTTGGTGGTTATTTTTTGCTTGGTGGTTATGTATCTTTTGGTGGTTATCTTTTGCTTGGTGGTTATCTTTCACTTGGTGGTTATCTTTCGCTTGGTGGTTATCTTTCGCTTGGTGGTTATCTATCTCTTGGTTATCTTTCGCTTGGTGGTTATCTTTCACTTGGTGGTTATCTTTCACTTGGTGGTTATGCATCTCTTGGTGGTTATCTTTCGCTTGGTGGTTATCTTTCGCTTGGTGGTTAGCTTTTGCTTGGTGGTTATCTTTGATTTGGTGGTTATCTTTCACTTGGTGGTTATCTTTCACTTGGTGGTTATCTTTCACTTGGTGGTTATCTCTTGGTGGTTATCTTTCACTTGGTGGTTATCTTTCGCTTGGTGGTTAGCTTTCGCTTGGTGGTCAGCTTTAAATTGGTGGTTACCTTTCGCTTGGTGATTAGCTTTCGCTTGGTGGTTAACTTTCGCTTGGTGGTTAACTTTCGCTTGGTGGTTAGCGTTTGCTTGGTTTACACAGAGTTTACATTGAAAGAATGTTGATAAAATCCAGGAGCCTTTTAGAGAAATTCACAGAACACGGTTTGTACACTGTGGCCTATAGGAGGGAGATTAACCTACTTACAAAGAAATCACAGATTCAGGTTCAGCTGGGCTCCAAATGACTTTCATCTCAGATCTTCCCAAGAATTCATCAAACTGCAGCTAAAAGTGAGTTTTTCATCATTAAATTCAGACTTGTTGTCTGTCAAGACCCCAGCAGGAGCTCTCAGCCCCACCCTGACCTCAATGCACACCTCTGTATCTTAATCTGCACTCTGAAAACAGACGGTTCTTCAAGCGTTCTTTAGTAAAGACAATGGTTCTTTATAGAACCATAAAAACTCAGAACCATTTGCATGCTTAAATGGTTCTCTGCATGGTGAAAAGATTCTTCAGATTGATGGAGAATGTGTTGTATGTGGTTCTGTGTATAACCTTTTTAAAAAGGTTATACTCAGGGTCTATGTAGCACCAAAAAAGGTTCTAACAAGGTTAGATGTAACAAGGTTGACATCATAAGAACAGCAGCATCATAGAACCATATGAACCATATAAAACACATTGTACATTAATCTGAAGAACCATGCCACCGTGCAGAGAACCATTTAGGAGTACTCATGGTTCTTTACAGAATCAGTCTTTATTAAAGAACCCTTGAAGAACCATCTTTTTCAGGTGTATCAGACCTGATTAACGAGCTCCTCCAACACTGAAGCGCTGATTTAACTGTGAGTGAAACAGGAATTTACAAAACATATCTTGGTTAGAAACATATCCTTACTGGTTCTACTTGATCTTAGTGCAGCTTTTGACACAATAGACCATTCCATTATATTAGACAGGCTTGAGAAACTAGTAGGAGTGACAGGTGAAGCTCTTTCGTGGTTCAAATCTTACCTTAGTGATCGCTTTGAGTTTGTTAATGTAAATGGTGAACTATCAGCTCTCACAAGAGTAAAGTATGGTGTTCCACAGGGCTCTGTTTTAGGACCCATGTTATTTACCTTATATATGCTACCACTAGGTACCATCATTAGAAAACATGGCATCAGTTTCCACTGCTATGCCGATGATACACAATTGTACATTTCAGCTAAACCAGAGGACAAAACTGAACTTAATAAGATAGAGGACTGTGTCAAAGACATTAAAGACTGGATGTCAAGTAACTTCCTCTTACTAAACTCGGACAAAACCGAAGTCCTTCTTCTTGGTCCAAAAGCTGCTAAGAATAATCTGCCTACATTTACTCTTAATCTCGATAGTTTCTCAGTTGCACCAGGCACATCTGTAAAAAGCCTTGGTGTCACCATTGATCCCAGTCTGGCCTTCGATGAGCACATTACCAATATTACCAGAATAGCTTTCCTCCACCTGCGTAACATCGCTAAATTACGAAGTGCACTGTCGCTACAGGACGCAAAAACGTTAGTTCACGCCTTTATTACGTACCCCTTTTGAGTCTGGTTCCTCTCGAGGTTTCTTCCTCCTGTTGAGGGAGTTTTTCCTTGCCACTGTCGCCAAGGCTTGTTCACTGGGGGCGTGGACCCGGATTCTCTGTAAAGCTGCTTTGTGACAACATCTGCTGTAAAAGGCGCTATATAAATAAATTTTGTCGTTTGAACTGTATTAGTGTGTCACACTGTGTTGGACTGTGTCCGAGCTCTGTGTGTCGTACGGAACCATTTCATGTTGTACTGAACTGTATCACAGCGTATCGTATTGATTAGTATCAGACTGTATTGAACTATACTGCGTGTGTATACATTTATATATATATATATGTGTGTGTGTTTGTTTATTTTTGTCGTTTTTCAGCCTTTGAGATGCGAAAACGCCTGTTGACCTTTATGTTGTGAGTAAATTTCATGATTAATGAACCAAAATTACTTGGGAAAAAGTCTGATATACTTAAATCAGAAGTAAAGGATGTTTTTTTTCCTCCTCCAGCTGTAAAGTTATCATTTAGGACATTTGAGGTTTTGTTCTGGCATTTTACACAGATCAGGCTTAACATTCTGACCTCCTCCTTGTTTCTACACTCATTGTTCATTTTATCAGCTCCACTTACTATATAGGTGCACTTTGTAGTTCTACAGTTACAGACTGTAGTCCATCTGTTTCTCTGATACTTTGTTAGCCCCCTTTTACCCTGTTCTTCAGTGGTCAGGACCCCCATGGACCCTCACAGAGCAGGTACTATTTGGGTGGTGGGTCATTCTCAGCACTGCAGTAACACTGATGTGGTGGTGGTGTGTTAGTGTGTGTTGCGCTGGTCTGAGTGGATCAGACACAGCAGTGCTGCTGGAGTTTTTAAACAGTGTCCACTCACTGTCCACTCTATTAGACACTCCTACCTTGGCAGCCCACCTTGCTGTTGCTGGATATTTTTGGTTGGTGGACTATTTTCAGTCCAGCAGAGACACTGAGGTGGTTAAAAACTCCAGCAGCACTGCTGTGTCTGATCCACTCAGACCAGCGCAACACACACTAACACACCACCACCACGTCAGGGTTACTGCAGTGCTGAGAATGACCCACCACCCAAATAGTACCTGCTCTGTGAGGGTCCATGGGGGTCCTGACCACTGAAGAACAGGGTAAAAGGGGGGCTAACAAAGTATCAGAGAAACAGATGGACTACAGTCTGTAACTGTAGAACTACAAAGTGCTCCTATATAGTAAGTGGAGCTGATAAGATGGACAATGAGTGTAGAAACAAGGAGGTGGTCAGAATGTTATGCCTGATCGGCGAGCGTGTGTGTATATATATATATATATATATATATATATATATAAATAAAAGGAATTTAAATGATTACTAAATGTTAGTAGACTAGGCAATATTATTTTCATTTTCTATTAATAGTACCTCATTTCACCATGAGCTGCACTACAGTTCCCAGCATACACTGCAACGTAATGTGTGCTCCCACCCCTCCCCAACAAAGATGCCAGGTGTCCAGTTCAAGCGAATGGGCAGTTTTTAAAGCCTGCTGCACAATGGGGACATCTAGAGCTTTAACAGTCTCTGCAGCTGATGTAGTTTAGTGTTTATATAAAACAACTTGTTTTTATTTACAAGTATTTTTAATTGCTGTTGTAGTTGTGGCATGTTGTGAATAAACAACTGCCTGTTAATTAAAAACAAAATAAAAACACAGCTGCCCACAGATCTGTCGGGATTTTTTAATGTTGCTCCTTTAGTGGTTGAGTTTGACGCCCCGATTTAGACCAATCAGAACAAGTTCTGGAGCCTGAATTTAGTTGTTGGTCATGAATGAATGAGTTTAACTCAGGAAGCAGAGACTGGAAACACAAACAAACACAAACACCTTCAATCACTCCACTCGTTTATTGAGGAATGTTAAGACGTCAGCGTTCGTTAGTGTGCAGAGCCCTTCACATCCGCAGTGTTCTCACATGTAATCACTCTTACGCCCACTAAGGGGCGCTCTGCTGCCTCCTTACTGCTCCTAAACCAACAACACTACTGCAGAACTACATTACCCACGATGCATTGCATAGCACTGTAAGTCCCGCTGGCCAGAGTCACTGCAGCAAGAATCGGTCATGCGCACATCTTTGGATCAGGACCGGCGGGTCTGTTCAACAGCTGTCAATCATGCGTCAGAAGCAGAGAGGCGGAGCATATCAGGAGTATGGTAATGAGACTGCTAAGGTGATTAACATGTTAATGTTCTGCCTTCTGATTGGCTTCAAGTATATAAAAAGCTTGGAAAGGTTATGAAGTGTAGAGTATAAAATATAGACGTGTTTATTTAACTGCACTTCGCCTTTTAAAGTTTAGTCACGTTAGTTTAACACAGACACCAAATAAACTGCTCATTTAAATATGCAAATCTAACACATTCATATTCAGATGACCACACTGCTGCGGTCACGTGATTCTCTCAGTGCTTTAGTGGAAAAAGGGGCAGACTGAGATAAACATACAGTACTGATCATAAAGGCCTAATAACTGTGTTAATACTAGTGTAGTAATAATGTAGTAATAAAGAGGTTATTACACCCAGCTGAGAGGTCAGCATACTTCAGTAAAGCTTCAGTAACAGAGTGTTCAATACAGCTGATCTGAGATCAGAGAGAGAGAGAGAGAGAGAGAGAGAGAGAGAGAGAGAGAAAGAGAGAGAGAGAGACAGAGAGAGAGAGAGAGAGAGAGAGAGACATGGACAGACAGACGGACAGACAGGCTCTGTCCAATCAGGTCCGTCTCTGCTGTGCTTCATAAGTCCCTTATCCAATCAGACGAAGGTTTGTACAGGAGTGATGGAGCGAGTCGGTGACCCCGCCCTCTCAGAGGATGCTGAGGCCCGACTGGCTACTTCCCGCTGGAGCTCCTCCACCCTCTTCTGAAGCTCCGCCCTTTTGGCCAGCAGCTCTTTATAGCGCTGATGTACTGGCTGCTGAGGACAGACAGACAAACAGCAGCTCAGAAAAATACTGACCTCAATGACCTCCACTGACCACTCTGGCCACTGGTGTTTCTGATAAAGTGGCCAGCAAAGGAATAAGGGGGTGTTTCTGATAAAGTGGCCATTGAAGGAATAAGGGGGCATTTCTGATAAAGTGGCCAGTAAAGGAATAAGGAGGTGTTTCTGATAAAGTGGCCATTGAAGGAATAAGGGAGTGTTTCTGATAAAGTGGCCAGTGAAGGAATAAGGAGGTGTTTCTGATAAAGTGGCCATTGAAGGAATAAGGAGGTGTTCCTGATAAAGTGGCCAGTTAAGGAATAACAGGGTGTTTCTGATAAAGTGGCCAGTGAAGGAATAAGGGGGTGTTTCTGATAAAGTGGCCAGTTAAGGAATAACAGGGTGTTTCTGATAAAGTGGCCAGTGAAGGAATAAGGGGGTGTTTCTGATAAAGTGGCCAGTGAAGGAATAACAGGGTGTTTCTGATAAAGTGGCCAGTGAAGGAATAAGGGGGTGTTTCTGATAAAGTGGCCATTGAAGGAATAAGGGGGGTGTTTCTGATAAAGTGGCCAGTGAAGGAATAAGGGGGGTGTTTCTGATAAAGTGGCCAGTGAAGGAATAAGGAGGTGTTTCTGATAAAGTGGCCAGTGACGGAATAAGGGGGTGTTTCTGATAAAGTGGCCAATGAAGGAATAAGGGGGTGTTTCTGATAAAGTGGCCATTGAAGGAATAAGGGGGTGTTTCTGATAAAGTGGCCAATGAAGGATAAAGGGGGTGTTTCTGATAGTGGCCAGTGAGTAAAGGAATGAGGGGGTGTTTCTGATAAAGTGGCCATTGGTGTACCTGTGGCCTGACGCGGGGGTTCCAGCGGATGTAGTACGAGACCCACAGCTGAAGGTGTCTGATGGAGACAGAGGGCAGCAGGACGTGGGCGGGGTAGTGGACGTACAGAGGGTTAATAAACTCGTCCACCTGACTGTTCACGAATGACCAGAGAGAAACTGTCCGCTTCGCCAGCTCCTACGGAAACACACAGAGGGAGAAGCTGCTATGAGGCTAACTGGCTGCTATGAGGATAACACTACTTGTTATCCGCATAAACTATCGCTTTAATGATAATAAATTAATGATCTTTATTAAGTGTTTAGATTCTCTGGTTTGGCTTTTTAGCCATCCATCTCTAAAAATGGTAACTTGGCAGAAAAATCCAAAAACATCCAAAAAGTATGTGGACACCTAACGACTGAGTGAGTGTTTCAGACACACCCATCGCTAACAGGTGTATAAATCACGCACATAGCCTTACAGTCTCCATAGACAAACAGGTCGTACTGAAGAGCTCAGTGACTTTAAACGAGGCCCTGTCATAAGATGCCGCCTCTGTCTCAAGTCAGTTTGGAACATTTCAGCCCTGCTAGATCTGCCCCAGCCACCTGTAAGTGCTATTCTTGTGAAATGGAAGCATCTGAAGAGCTGAGCTTCATTAAATGGGTTTCCATGGTGGAGCAGCTGCACACAAGCCTAAGATCACTATGCGCAACGCCAAGCGTCCGCTGGAGTGGAGTAAAGCACGCCGCTATATCTGTATCTGCCTGGTGAACAAATATCAGATACATGTGTGTGACAATCGGGTGTCCACATACTTCTGGCCATATAGTGCATGTATATTGTGAGATTATGTCGATGTGAGACTCACAGGGTGGATTCCTCACACGCAGATGTTAATGTTAAAGTGACCCACTGACCTCTTTGACTCTCTGCTGCTCACTGTTACAGAGAAACGTCCCAAATAAACAGCTGTACAGATGATCCAGCACCGTGATGAGGAACGACTCGTTAAACTCAAACGCTGCAGGGAACTGAGAGAGCGCGAGAGAGAGGGAGTCACCGTTAGACGCAGCACTTCAACAGTTCAGTATCTGAATGGCACTGCCGAGTGGGCGGGGCTAAAAGATGGTTACTATGGTCACTAACCTGTTGAGTCATCTGCCACACGCAGTCGATGAACTGCAGGAAGATTGGAGAGCGATCAGCATCCGTGTGGTTCTGATCACCGTGACCCACTCTCTACAACACACACACACACACCCCCACACACACACACACACACACACACACACACACCCCCACACACACACACACACACACACACACACACAGCGTTTGCTCTTTTCAGTTAGCTGCGTTAGCCAGCGCTGATATTTAACTCTATGTTAAAGATCTTTATGATCTACAGTGATGGACGTGAACTAGGCTGGAGACGTGAACAGTGGTCAGATTTTTGTCCGTCCTGTCCGGCTCTAGACTGAGTAACTGTTAAGGTGGCACCTGCTGGAATCTGTGTCCGAAGCTGATCCACTCCTTCTCGATCAGCTTCTGGAAGCCCGAGATGGTTCTGTAGTGCGAGTCCAGCATGATGAGGCTCAGCGAGGTCAGTTGGGCCGTTCGGTCCCAGCCGTCGCTGCAGTGGACGACAACCGATGTCTTCCCGGACTCCACTTTATCTGCTATCCTCAGCGCACCGGCCAGGATCAGCTACACACACACACACACACACACACACACACACACACACACACCACCATCGTCATCATCATCATCTCTACCCCACGTCTGCTGTCTGATTCAGAACAAATAAAAATACAAATCAAATTCTCCCAGTTTGATCCCAAACGCAGCCGATCAGCTTCGACACGGTCGCTGCTCTAGTTTTAGCACTGGAGCTACGAGGCTAATGTAGCTAACAAATAATGGAAGCTTATACTCCACCAATTAGCATGGAGCTAACAGACACACCGTGAGTGAAACTGGCTTCCTATTCGCCGGCTTCTTATTCGAGGTTTATGTTCCACCTTAAACGGTGCAGCAGGTACAGCAGCAGCCTGGGGTGGCAGAACGTCACCGCGGCGCTATTTAAGGTGGAACGGAGACTCTGATTCAGAACTCCAGCTACATTTGGAGAAAAGGGAACCGTGTAAAGTCTTATTTCTCTTCACCTTGATGTGCTCCAGCCAGTGAGTGGACTCCAGGTTGGACAGCCAATGGGATTCTTCGATGTTGGGGTAAACCACCTCCTTCAGTTTCCGCAGCGACTCGCGCATCACGTGGATGTTGTGGATGTCCAGAAACACCAGCTCGGCGTTCTGGTAGGCGTCTTCACTTTCACACCCACCGCCCTTCATCTGAACACACACACACACACACGTTACACACGTAACACACACACGTTACACACACACACGTTACACCCACACACACACACATTACACATGTTACACACACACACACACACGTTACACACACACACATTACACGTTACACACACACACACACACACTCCATCAGCTCCAGATCTTGTTTGCTAAACTGTTTCTAAACCTTTTGTTTGATGTTTTTCCCCCATTTTGCTGCTCTGAGTGGATTAAACTAATAACAGAAATAACAGTTTAATACACGTTCAAAACGTACCTCACGTCATTTATGGTACATGGTTAAATGCAGTGTAGCCTTCATAAAAAACAATGAAGATTTCCTTACGAGAATAATTAAGATTACAATTAAGATTATCTTAAAAGAATATTTGAGAAGTTTTTTTCGAGAACTGAATTTGAGAACATTATGATCGTCTCAGTGTTCGTCTTAAGAACCTTCGCAGGTCTTTTCTTCAGGAAGTTTTGGTGAATCCGGCCACTGATCTTCATTTATAACAACAGATAAAGAGAACCCAAAAAAACGAATAACATACGCAATTATATCGGCTTTATATCGGTTTTATATCGGTGACCCGACATCAAACGTCTTTGTTGGTGAAAGTCTGTGAACCTCCAGAATGACCAGTTTGGTGTTGGTGATAATGAGGGTCAGGAGGTTCAATCCACTGGATGAAGGTCCGGTGTGAGTGTTACTGACCCCACCCTGTGTCTTCAGCCTCAAAGTCTGGACAAAAGCTCATCAGGCTAGAGGAGGTTCAAAACCTGAGTCTGCTGAGTCTGGACTTCACTGATCCGCTGCCAGACAGACAGCAAACGAACTGAGATATTCAACACCACTGTCACTCTTCTGGAGTGCTTATCCAACAAAAATACTCCTAAAGATGATCTGGATGAGCCAGAAGACTGGAATAATCTTATATGGACAGAAAAGACAAAAAAGGATCTTAACAGCTTAAACGAAACACGTTACATTTGAAAAAAATGAACACAGCATTCCAGCATAAAAACCTCATCCAAAACTCATCCAAACTGTGAAACATGGTGGTGGCAGTGTCATGGTTTGCTGCTTTTGGATCAGGACAGATAACCAGCATTTAATGGAGCTGTGAATTCTGGACTATATCAGGAAATTCTACAGAGGGATGTTGGGGTATCCATACGTGAACTGAACCTTAACGGAAGGTGGGTCCTGCAGAAAGACAACGACCCTAAAAAGAACAGCTGAAGCAGAAGAAGTTGCATTTTGGAAAGTTCAGTGAGGAGGAACCGGCCAAGATTCCCAAAATGATCAATGATTACAGGAACTGCGTGGTTAAAGTCATCGCTGCGCAAGAAGATCACACCATTCACTGAAAGCAGAGGTTCACATACTTTTGCCAACAAAAACATGTGAAGTTAGATTATTTGGGTCAATATATGAATTAAAAACTATGAACTTTGAAGTGTGATTTGCTTAATTGGTTTATCTTTACTGTTATGAGATCAATGACTGTAGATCTGATTACATTTAAGGCCACATTTATGAGCTCTGAGTGGAGTCGTGCAGGTTTGCTGCAGTTTGACTGAAGGCAGTGTAAGGAGTACGAAGGTAACGTGTGTTTGTGTTTATTAGCCTGATTATTAGCCTTATTAATGACCTTATTAGCCGCGGCGTTGACGCTGGGTCTGGCGTCGAAGATGAAGAGTTTGTGCGACTGAGCGTTGGCGTCCATGATGGCCTGCAGGAGCTTCTCATCGTCTTTACAGCGTTTACCGCCAACGCCGCTCATCGGCTGACTGCACCTCACCACCGCCGCCTGACTCTCCGGGTGGAGCCACGACAACACCTGCCGCATAAATCAGAGCGTTACACGTTATAACAATACAACATTAGAGACTTTAGAACAGCTGAGTGGAGTTTAACCGCCCGCCTGCAGGGAGTGGAGCTTGTAGCAGGCTACCCAATCAGAACAGAGCGGGCGAGCTGACCAATCAGAGCACGCTGGCCTCATCGGGAGGCGGGGCTTAAAGACACAGGGGCTCTAACAGTGCGTTTCAGTCAGAGGGTGA
>NW_023494794.1:8328344-8345844 GCF_904425465.1 Colossoma macropomum
TCAAACAGGTTCTATATGTACTCATTGACTACACATTCAGCAATGTGAAGAACCCTTTCACAATACAAAGAACCATTTAACAATGCATAGCGTTCGTTAAGTGTTCTTGATTTTGCTGCCATATAAACCCATTTTCAGAAAGGTTCTAAGCAGAACCACTCCCTTTCCTACAGAACCCTTGAAGAGTGTAGTAAACAATAACACTGCGGTAAAGGAGTTAAAGTATCTGTGGGTGAATAAAGTTGCTATAAGCTGTAATAAGGCAGTAAAAGAAATGAAAAGTAAAGAATGACCCACAGTGTAAAACCCACTGCTAAGCTAATCGGCTAACAGCACTGCGAGCTCCTGCGGGTCTGTTTACTCTTTAATATTCACTTCATTCATAATAATTCACTTATTAATCCCGACAGAAAGCGATTAAACTCGTTATGACAGAAAAGATCCCGGTTATGGGTTTAAACAGTTTCAGTCCAGTGTTAGCGGTTAGCAGTTAGCCTCCTACTCGAACTCTCCAGTCCACCTTAAATGGTGCAGCAGTTACATTCAGGCGCCTGGAAGCTGCTGCTGGAACTGCTACATCGTTTAAGGTGGAGGGGAAAATCCAAATAAGATGCTGGCGAGTTTAACTAACGCGTTTAAAGCGGGTGGGTGAGGAGTTAAACAGGCAGTTAGCATCATGCTAATCCACCGTTTAAGGTGGAACAGGGAAATCCGAACAAGACGCCGGAGTGAGCGGTTAGCTGTCGGTGGCTGTACCTGCAGAGCGAGTCCAGGCTGGGCTGTCTGGAGCCCGGAGACTCGCCGTTAGAGCCCGGATCCATCAGAGCAGAGAAGCCGCCGAGTGTCACACAGAAAAGGAGCGATTAAACCCGCATTTGGCCGCCTTACGGCTCAGTCTGTCAGCTAAACCAGCCCAGCTCAAACACAGGAAGCTGCCATCTTTACCCACACGCCCTGTGCGGGGTGGGTGTGTCCGACAACCACTGTTTTTACGGCTTTGTGGGGACCTGATCTAAACGGAGTGATTAAAAAAAGTAAACACAAAACAGTTTTGGATTACTTTATTACTTTTTTAAAGATTTAAATGGCTACGATATGACTTTTATACTTACATAAGTATTTACACAAAAAGACACATGAAAAAAAGTACACAGAGGTTTACAGAAGGCACGAAAAACACGAGTTATGGACAAAAGTAAGATGAAAAAAACAAAAAAATAAAAACGTACAAATTATTCAAAATACAGCTCAAAAACACATTACAAATGAGCTGTGTAATCCTCACACAATCAGAGACAGTTTATGGGAATCTGGTCACTTCCTGTTTCTCCTATTACCTCAAAAACACTGGAGGACGCAGAACACTAGAGGGCGCCAGAGAGAGTCCCCAATGAATAAGAGCACAAGGAGACAAACATCTGAAAACGTTACACATTCCAAACAAGTTAAACCCTCTGACCGTTTGTGAAAGATATTTCTTTAACTTTGGACAGGAGAAAAATTTATTCCATTAAAAAAATAAAGAAAAGTGACCATCCCTCCATTTCTCTACAGTAATGGGTTTCGGGCAGCAGGATGCTAACACTACTGCTACTGAGCGCTGATTAGTTAGCATTACTGCTACTGAGCGCTGATCATTTCAGTATTGATCCACCCGTCCTGGCAGAGACACGGCAGTATTTTGGTCTTTAACATGTTTTTGTTAACAGTAAATTGTTTTCCAGCGCAGTTCCAACACCTCTAATCTAATCACTACTACATACAGTTTAGTTAGAAGTTTAACCCTTTGAGCTCTGAGGTCATTCTCTCTCTCTCTCTCTCTCTCTCTCAATCTGTCCATCTCTTCTTAAACTCTCCTTTAAAGGCTCTTCATATATCATGATCCTCATATGTTTCATATCTAAATGCTCAGTTATCTTCATCACTACTTTCCAAAACCGCTGCAGCAGCTTCAGCAGCTGTAAACTCTCTGCACGCCGTTTCACATGAGTCTCCGATGTGGACTGAATGAAGAATGAAGGGTTTCCGGCGTGATGGTCAGTCCTTAGTGATTTCCTGAGTGTCCATTGGTCAGTTTCACACAGAATGTAGATGGACCAATCCACCAGTTCCACACAGTGAGAGGCAGATGATGTGTATCTCAGCCCCTCTTCATAGGCTCATAACTCCGGATGTGAGTCTCGTATGATCTTGTGATAAGATGGAATGGAAAGGGCGACTTCAGTGTTAATATGGATGAGAGTCGTAACTGTGGACCATCCCTCGTTTACTCTCTGAAATCTAGAACATTTTACCACTTTCTGTCTTTAATGTGCGAACATCAAAAATGACACGATTCCAAACTCCAACTTCCCGTTTCCAGGCAAAGTTGAAGCAGCATGTTTTCAGCTCAGCGTTCACACTAAGACTTAGTTTTTTCATCAAATCCACTACAAACGAGAAAAGATCCACTGATGTTTGGAGTGAAAGTTTGATTACAAAAACGTTTCATCAAGTTTGGTAATAAAATGTGTTATTTATCTAATAAACACAGCAGGCTGCTAGCTAGGTGCTAGCTAACGTTAGCCAAAGTTTCACCACATTATCATGAAGCTACGCTATAAATTACATTCAGGCTGACTTTGATTATTTGAATTAGCTTCATGATTAAACTCGATTGCTAACACAGTTAGCATGTCTGGCTAAAGACAACCGAAGGTGATTGATTGATTGATTGATTTCACTTCCTGTGTTATTTATAATCCCTGCTAACTCAGCACAGTCTGGAAGATCAAATTCCAAACTACTTTTCACTCTTTGAATAGTTCTGAACCTCAGTAGAAAAAGCCTTGTGATTGGTCAGCACACAGTAAAGAACGCTGTGATTGGTTAGAGGCTGATCTGTGTATTTTAGTGTTCTGTGGTATCAGTCCGATATTACAGTAATGATTAATAATCTGTATGCTGTGCAGTTGTGCTGTGTACCCGTGTCTGTGCGTCAGAGAGTTGGTCTCGGTGCTGGGGTGGAGGGTGTGTGTGTGTGGGGGGGGGGCGTATCTGCGCACTGATCTGAATGGTAAAGAGAGCAGCACAAGAACCCATTGTATGCTAATCTTAGCATGGGAGCGGCTACAGCGTGACTGCTCTTCATTAGCAATGCAAAGCTGCTCTGCTGCACCGTAACGGCTCTCCGGAACACATCAACCCTTTCTGCACCGCTGTTAACTCCAGCTGCTCCGCTCCTCAGCAGGGACCCACCAAGCTACAGGTAAAACCCCTTTACCCCCTCAACTATCCACCACACTCACCCCCAACTACCCACCAAACCTCCTCAACTATCCACCACACTCACCCCGAACTACCCACCAAACCTCCTCAACTATCCACCACACTCACCCCCAACTACCCACCAAACCTCCTCAACTATCCACCACACTCACCCCGAACTACCCACCAAACCTCCTCACCTATCCACCACAATCACCCCCAACTACCAACTACCCACCAAACCTCCTCAACTATCCACCACACTCACCCCTAACTACCAACTACCCACCAAACCCCCCTCAACTATCCACCACACTCACCCCCAACTACCAACTACCCACCAAACCCCTCAACTATCCACTACACTCACCCCCAACTACCAACTACCCACCAAACCCCCCTCAACTATCCACCACAATCACCCCAAACTACCAACTACCCACCAAACCTCCTCAACTATCCACCACACTCACCTCCAGCTACCAACTACCCACCAAACCCCCCTCAACTATCCACCACAATCACCCCCAACTACCAACTACCCACCAAACCTCCTCAACTATCCACCACACTCACCCAAACTACCAACTACCCACCAAACCTCCTCAACTATCCACCACACTCACCCCAAATACCAACTACCCACCAAACCCACCCCAACTATCCACCACACTCACCCCAACTACCAACTACCCACCAAACCCCCTCAACTATCCACCACACTCACCCCAAACTACCAACTACCCACCAAACCTCCTCCACTATCCACCACACTCACCCCAAATACCAACTACCCACCAAACCTCCTCAACTATCCACCACAATCACCCCCAACTACCAACTACCCACCAAACCTCCTCAACTATCCACCACTCTCACCCCAAACTACCAACTACCCACCAAACCCGCTCAACTATCCACCACACTCACCCCAAACTACCAACTACCCACCAAACCCCCTCAACTATCCACCACACTCACCCCAAACTACCAACTACCCACCAAACCCCCTCAACTATCCACCACACTCACCCCAAACTACCCACTACTCCCACAACATAACTACCCACGGCATTCATCCCCATAACTATCCACCACACCTACCTCCAAAGTACCACACACCCCATAACTACCCATCCACCCCCAACTGCCCACCATACTCACCCTGACTATTGTGCGCTTAAACTACCAAACAGCAGTTAAAACTACCAGTGTTACCATAACACTGTACTCAACCTACAAACTACCGACTGTGTCTGATCCTCCTGCTTCTGTTCTGTTTCTCTCGCCATGTTCATTAAACTCTGTCTGTCTGAGTCTCCATCTGAGTCTCTGTCTCCATCTGAGTCTCTGTCTCCGTCTGAGTCTCTGTCTCCGTCTCAGTGTCAGTCTCTGTCTGAGTCTCTGTTTCCATCTCCATCTGAGTCTCTGTCTCTGTCTCCATCTCTGTCTCCATCTGAGTCTCTGTCTCCGTCTGAGTCTCTGTCTCCGTCTGAGTCTCTGTCTCCGTCTCCATCTGAGTCTCAGTCTCTGTCTCCGTCTGAGTCTCTGTCTCCGTCTGAGTCTCTGTCTCCGTCACACTGTAACTATCACTGATACTCTGTATGAAATATTTCTGTGTATAATATCAGTGATTGATCACTGTGATCTGTGTCTGATAGCGAAACAGTGAAGGTGATGTCAGAGAGACAGAAGAGCTGTTTGATCTGTTTGATCAGTTTGGTGTCCGTATTTATTTATTTCCTTCAATTACGTGTCAGAAAGCTGCTAAAGCCTGATTTGCATTAAGGCTGTTAATTACCCCCCCCCCACCCTTACCCCACATATAGATCAGATCAGCCAGGATTCAGCGTCTGAAATTCACTTCTTTAGTTTTAGCACTGGAGCTACGAGGCTAATGTAGCTAACAAGTAATGGGAGCTTATACCCACCAATTAGCACTGCGCTAACTGCATGTTTGAATCATCACACACTTGCCTCAGACGTGTTAGTGAAGTTGGTGTCCTGTTCACCAGCTTCTTCTCTGAATTCTCCATTCCACCTTAAATGTTCCATCAGTTCCAGCAGCAGCCTGCAGGCGCCAGAAAGTTACTGCTGCACCATTTAAGGTGGAACAGAGAATTCGAATAAGAAGGTGGTGAATTTTCTGAAACCGCTTATCCTTCTGGGTTGCGGGGGGTGGGAGGAATAGGAAAAGCAGCTCAGTATCTCTGATAGACTTATTGATTATGTGGTTTCGGACGCTGTATGACAAACTGTTATCTATAAACGTTTTATAACAGTAGGTCACATAAATAAGTGTTTTATAATAGTTCTGAGCCTCAGTCTAATCGAGCCTCTGTGGGATGTGGTAGAACAAGAAGTCTCGATCGCAGAGGCTCGACTTCTCAACTTACAGGACGTAAAGGACACTGCAGACGTCCTGACGTCACATTCAGAGCCCATGGCCTCTTTTCCAATCCAGGGCTGATCGGTTCTGAGCAGAGATTTTCGGACACAGTTCCGTTCGGTGGGATGACCTCACAACGTAGCTGTTCGCTGATTGGCTCTATGTTTATGTTGGTATTGTGCCGTCTCAAGCTAATGCTAACCAGCTCCTCTCTCCCATCTAACTTAGCTCAGCTAAACAGACCCAAACACTCAGTACAGGCTTGAATTGACTGACTGCTGCTCTGAAATCAGAAGTATAGATGATAAAATCCGTATAACAGCGAGAGCAAAGTGGGCTGACTGGTGTCGGAGTGACAGAGAGCCAAACCTGTTCTGTAGTGTTCTAAGCTGTAGTCGCTAGGCTAAGCTAATGCGAGTGTACGGTGCCTCTCCGCAGTACGGTCTCGGTTCCAGCTAACCGATGATTAAAAACACCCAATTAGAGGATAAACACTCACATCTGAGAGCACAGATTCAAATATCTGGTGTTAAAGTGACAGAAATATAAAATAGCATTGTTCTGTGGTGCTTTGAGCTGAACCCTGCTGGGTTATGCTAATGCTAACGTAGTTAGCCAGCTGAATGTTTACCCACCGCAGTACAGGATCAGTTTCAGTGACTGATCTTCAAACAACACATTTAGAGGACACAGAATCTGAGAGCACAGAGACACTGGAGCTGGAGCGAAAGATGGAGTCGAACATGTTTCGTAGTGTGTGTGTGTGTGTGTGTGTGAGACAGGCCCATGTCTTAGTGGGTCGGAGCTGTTTTGGCGGCACCAAAAGAACCAACAGGAGGTCACATGGTGTGAGGGGGCGCAGCAATGGCTGGGTGATAACAGGTCACATGGGTGTGGGTTCTTAAGCAGCAGCAGTAGCCCTGGGTGGACAGAGGACTGACCGCTGCGCTCACAGAGCCCCCACTCTCAGTGTGCCATAGACCGGCTGGCTGTGATGCTGCTGGACGCTCAGGGGGGTTCTGCCCATGCCGCTAACACCACCACCGGAGCCTGGTGAGACTCACACTCACAGAGCTGGACCTTCAGGAGAGACGCACAGCCATCCAGATCAGATCAGAGCAGCCAGGACGTCTTTGGTGTCTGAAGTTTTAGCACAGCAGCTACGAGGCTAATGTAGCTAACAAGTACTGGAAGCTTATACTCCACCAATTAGCATTGTGCTAACTGCACAGCTAAATCAGTGCAGACTCGCCTCAAACGTTTAGTGAGGTGGCTTCCTGTTCATCAGCTTCATATGGGAACTCTCCATTCCGCCTTAAATGCAGCAGGCGCCAGAAAGTAACTGCTGCAGCATTTAAGGCGGAACAGAGAGTTCCAATAAGAAGCTGACAAAGAGGGAATCTTCTGGTCTCAAAGCATGTGGAGCTGTTCAGTGATCTCCAATAGACTTAAAATACATGATATTGGAATCATAAAATAGATGATATTGATATCAGTATTGACAGATTATTACTTTTAAAAATGTATCATCAGAAAGATGTTTATATTTGTCTGATGTGTGATGGTGTGTTTATTGACGCTGAGTTACTGCACTGAAATATCTGCAGTTTATTATTTTTACTGCATGTTTAACCCCTTAAAATAATTTAATTTAGAGTTTTAATCCCAATTTACACATTTTATAAATGTTTATGTATCAGCATCTGTTTACTATTTCATATCGTTACTGTCTTAATATTGTTTTCCGTTATTTTTTCTAAACCTACTTAGTTGTTTTGTTTATTTTTTTGCTGATGTGCCTAATAGTTTTGGTTGATTGTTTTAATTTGTTAATCTTATTATTCTTAAAGTTTCCTATTTTTATTTGTTTTATGTACTGTTTTAAAAATAACTTTTTTGATCTTATTAATTTGTTTGCTAAACTATTACTACCATAAATGTATATTTAATCTTTTCAATCTCTTCCTTTTTTTATATTAAGCTCTGGGTTTAATTAAATGTTTATTGGTTGATTGATTGATATGGTTATTACAGCTCAGCTTCTTATTTATTATATTTATTTATTTGTATGCTTGTTTGTGTGTTTGTTTACTTGGTGAGGTCAGTTTAGAATAAACTTTATTTTTATTTAACTAACTTATTGCTGATTGGTTAGCGTTACTGCTACTGAGAGCTGATTGGTTAGCATTACTGCAACTGAGCACTGATTGGTTAGCATTACTGCTACTGAGCGCTGATTGGTTAGCGTTACTGCTACTGAGCGCTGATTGGTTAGCATTACTGCAACTGAGCACTGATTGGTTAGCATTACTGCTACTGAGCGCTGATTGGTTGGCATTACTGCTACTGAGAGCTGATTGGTTAGCATTACTGCTACTGAGCGCTGATTGGTTGGCATTACTGCTACTGAGCACTGATTGGTTAGCATTACTGCTACTGAGAGCTGATTGGTTAGCATTACTGCTACTGAGAGCTGACTGGTTAGCATTACTGCTACTGAGCACTGATTGGTTAGCATTACTGCTACTGAGAGCTGATTGGTTAGCATTACTGCTACTGAGAGCTGATTGGTTAGCATTACTGCTACTGAGAGCTGATTGGTTAGCATTACTGCTACTGAGCACTGATTGGTTGGCATTACTGCTACTGAGCGCTGATTGGTTAGCATTACTGCTACTGAGCACTGATTGGTTAGCATTACTGCTACTGAGCACTGATTGGTTAGCATTACTGCTACTGAGCACTGATTGGTTGGCATTACTGCTACTGAGAGCTGACTGGTTGGCATTACTGCTACTGAGTGCTGATTGGTTAGCATTACTGCTACTGAGAGCTGATTGGTTAGCATTACTGCTACTGAGAGCTGATTGGTTAGCATTACTGCTACTGAGTGCTGATTGGTTAGCATTACTGCTACTGAGTGCTGATTGGTTAGCATTACTGCTACTGAGTGCTGGTTAACAATGAGTATCAGTTCTCGCTGGAAATTCTCTGGTAATAACATAGAAGAAGCTTTATGCGAGATTCCGTTCTGAGAATCTGTTGCCATCAACAGGCACTATGTAGGTACTGCATCCAGTCTGAGTTATAGTAAAGAGCATAAAGGCACAGATAAATAAATTGATATCAAGGTAAAGTTTTGAAAAATGGATTTGCAATTCGTGGATTAACTGCAGTATCAGCACAGCTGAATTTAACAGTGTGTGTATTTTGTTTCAGACCTGGAACCGAAAATGAACTGGGCGTCCTTCTACGCCGTGATCAGCGGCGTGAACCGGCACTCCACCGGGATCGGCCGGATTTGGCTCTCCGTCCTTTTCATCTTCCGGATCCTGGTGCTGGTGGTGGCGGCCGAGAGCGTCTGGGGCGATGAGAGGTCGCACTTCACCTGCAACACGCAGCAGCCGGGCTGCAACAGCGTCTGCTACGACCACTTCTTCCCCATCTCGCACATCCGCCTGTGGGCGCTGCAGCTGATCCTGGTCTCCAGCCCCGCCCTGCTGGTCACCATGCACATCGCACACCGCCGACACGTGGACAAGAAGCTGTACCGGCGCTCGGGCCGTGGTAGCCCCAAGGAGCTGGAGCAGATCAAAACGCAGAAGATGAAGATCACCGGTGCCCTCTGGTGGACGTACCTGATCAGTCTGCTGTTCCGCGTGCTCTTTGAGTCCGCCTTCCTCTACCTGTTCTACATGATCTACCCCGGGTACCGGATGTTCCGGCTGGTCAAGTGCGACTCGTATCCGTGTCCCAACACCGTCGACTGCTTCGTCTCGCGGCCCACCGAGAAAACCGTCTTCACCGTCTTCATGCTGGCTGTGTCCGGCATCTGCATCGTCCTCAACATCGCCGAGGTCGTCTTCCTCGTCGGCAAGGCGACCAGCCAGCATCTGAACAACGCCAAAGACTCGCCGGTCGGCGCCTGGATCTCTCAGAAACTCTTCTCCTACTAAAGAAATGGTCTTTTAGAGACACGCCCCCCACAAACCCCAGAAATTCTAACCCTGACCAGAGGAGCTGAACTCTCCCTCCTCTGAGAAGATCTCTAGTGAGACGTCCGGCTACGTTCTGATTTTTTGCTTTGATCTGACACAGATTCACCCGAATATCTGATGGTTATTTCAATAACCTCAAATATTTTATATGTTTCGTCAGTTTACTGCAATTAAAATGACGTATTAACATCGTTACTTTTTGAGTCAACATTTTATGTCGTTTTTATCTCTGAATAAATTTGTGTTACTCCAGCGCTGCCTGTTCAACACGTTATTGATCAGGATGTGCACTTGCGGATCGTTTCGGGTCGCAGGTCAGTTCACGTTAAAGACAGATACGAGTCGCACAAAAGATCGTGAACCATCAAAATCAGATCTGAGCAAAAAATCAAGGCTTGTAATGTGGACGTAGCCTCGGTGATCTCTCCTGGTCAGACACTAGATGGCGCTGACGAGTCCAGTATGAGTGGGTTTCTATGGAGCTGTTCAGCAAAACTGTTACAGAAATTGATCAATAAGCTCAATGCAGAACATCATAAAATGATTCAACTGCATTTTTAATCATTTTAGTTAAATTATTTTTTAAAACATAAAAAAGCAGAAATACTGACGTTTACTGATTTTTAAATGTAATACATTCTACTACCAAGATTAAAGTTTCGCCATGAACGTCTGGAAACATCATGAACATTTTCAGCTGTTTGGTTCCATTCACTCCCATTCACTGAGCGCTCCCTCTGGCGCCCTCTAGTGCTGCACAGTGATGTTTCTGTAATGAAGGGCCTGTAAAGATCCAGAACTCAGTTCACTGCAGTGTTTTGGGAGATTTTCACCCACAGCTTTAAAAATGAACCTGTAAAATGTAAAGTTGGTGCTTTTTATGTAACATGAGGGTTTACATCAACACAGCTCTGCGATTCAGGAACAAAGAAGAGAACAGCAGAGCAGAAAGAGAGAGAGAGAGAGAGAGAGAGAGAGAGAGAGAGAGAGACAGAGAGAGAGACAGAGAGACAGAGAGAGAGACAGAGAGAGAGAGACAGAGAGCGACAGAGAGAGAGAGAGAGGGAGTCACTCCAGTCATGCTTCAGATGAGCTCCTGAATTTTTTACTATTTTCTTATTTTAAAATGAGATAGAACTTAGAAAACAATCAATGTAAAGTCACTTCTTACTATTAAACACAATTTGATTCAGAAATTTATTAGAGTTGGCAAGAAAACTTTAACAAACATTAAAATAGTGTAGCATAACAGCTTTACCAGGCAAACCAGGAGAGAAGAAGAGGAAAAGAAGAGGACAAAAGCCAGAACAGAGGAGAGGACCAAGAAAGGGAGAATAGGAGAAAGAACACTTAAACCTCTTGGAATAAACATAAAGGAAGCAACTACAGGGACAGATCAGGAAAACAGAGAAAGGAAAATAGGAAAGGAAAACAGGGATCTAAGAGACTGACAGAGAAGGGACTGGATTCGCTAAACAGCAGACAGATCTGATCAACTCCACATTTGGGGTAAGGATGCACCTGTTACAGCTGAATACTGTGGATGAATAATTAATACAGCTATATTCCATACAGTCCTGAAAGAGCCTCATCAGAAATCACAGCTAATATCATCAGTCTGCTAGAAAACACTGCGAAGGATTTTAGTTAAGCTGTTAGTGCTGTGAAGGTGACAGTTAGCTGAGCCCCTTCCCCCGAGCGGTCAGCTACACCCCTCCCCCAAACGGTCAGCTACACCCCTCCCCTGAGTGGACAGTTAGGCTGCTGGCATTTTTCAAAAAATAGATATACTGTATGAGAATGGCTGTAGCTGCAGCAGTGGGCGGAGCAGCAGGCAGAGCAGTAGGCGGAGCCAGAGAGTTTGAGTTCCCTGCAGACACTCACTCTGAGAGCAGCAAGCAGCAGTACAAGCTAAAAACACAGAGAGAAAGTCCAGAAACCTTATTTAAAGACTGCAGCCTAATTAAAGGGAAAAGCACCATCACCAACCTGCTGTTCTACACTGAACACACAGACATGTGGCATTCAGTTGTCTGTAAAAATTACAAATATATAACGAAGCGTGGAATCTGCAAAGGTAGACAGATTTGTATCTTTGAAGACTGTGAAAAAATCCCAGAAAGCAGATTCCTAACAGTCAACATGTATCAGAATGGGACAGTCTTGGTGCAAGGAAGCGAAGCTGCACTGAAACAGTTTGAGGAAGCCTTCCCATCCCTCAAAGAGCAGTGTGAAAGAGAGAGAACAGTCATCACTCCTCAAACACACAGTAATGATGGAGAAATAGAGCCCCCCCACATCCACCCCACTTCTGCAAAAGACACAGTCCCCTCAGCCTCTTCCCCAAGTCCACTCCTCCACACCACCATAGCACAGCTCAGAGACAGCCTCTCCCTGCTGGAGGTAGAGCTAGTAGGACTGAAGGAGCAGATACAGACCCACATGTCCACCAGCTCCCACACTGAACCCCTCAGAGACCAGCTCAGCCAAACCAAACACCAGCTGAAAGTGACAGTGCAGGAGCTGAGGAGAAACATAGATAACATGCTTGAGGACAGGGACTCACTAAGAAGAGAGCTAGCAGAGTACAAGGAAAATGCTAAAAGGGAACTTGCAGACCTGAAAGAGGAGCTAAAAAGAGAGTTGGTAGGCCTCAGACAGGAGATACACCACAGGGACACCATCATAGAGATCCTCAAAACACAGCTACAGCCTCAGACTGCCCTCCAGAACACTGCCCACACTGAGCATGCCCAACCTTCTCCAACCCCAACAGAGCCCGCTCCTAGCAACACTAAACCAGCCAACACCCAGATGACGCCCCCCACACAAAGAGACCACCCTGCAACAGTCTCAGTCACACCCACAACCCCCCACAAACAGGAAAAGAAACAACAAACAGACAAAACTCTCACCACTCAAACCCAAGACTCACAGACCAGCAGGACTGGTGCACTGCAGAGAGACACTGATGTTGCAATACTCATTGATTCAAATGGAAGATTCCTACAAGAAAAGAAGCTCTTCCCAAACCAGAAAACTCTGAAGATATGGTGCCCAAGAACGAACGATGCCCATCAAATCCTCTCTGACAACATCCTTGACAAGCCTGCCTGCATCATCATCCACACAGGCACAAATGACCTTAGAGCAGAGCAGGAGAGAGTTGGAGGACTGGTCTGCAGAGTAGCACAGAGGGCTGCGGAGACTTTTCCCAGTGCCAAAATCATAGTCTCCACCATCCTGCCCCGAAAGGACTTCCATCCTGCCACCATTCAGAGAGTTAATGCAGATATCTCCAGAGGATGTGCCCTCATCCCCAATGTACACCTGGCTCACCATTCCAGCATAACCCCTTATCACCTCTATGACCATGTGCACTTAAACAGGCATATAGTCAAAGAATTTGCTAAAACACTGAAGGATGTAGCACTGGGTCGACAAACTCACATGACCATCAAACACAGAGGAGAGCACCCAGCAACAGAGAAGCCCTACTACAACCACGCACCCACCAGAAGCCCACCAGCACGCAAACTCCCCCAAAGATCCCAGCCAGGACAGCAACTATGCCAGCACAACCTGCCTCAACCAGTTCAGCGCACCCCACCAGTCAGACCTGCACAACGCCCCTCACAACCCAGAGCAGCACTTCATCACCCAGCAAGGTCACCAACACATCAGAACCAGCCAGACAGCAGAGGTACCAACACCCAACTACTCGGAACTCAGAAACACAGCCCACAGCAGCACCGCAGCTACGCTGATGTCCTCAGAGGAGCACCTGCCACTCAAGACATGGGTGAGATCAAGCAATTATTGCAGTACATCTGCACTAGACTCATATAAAAACTGCACAGGAGCTCCATGAAAGGGAAAACCACCAAAGAAAAAAAACCCATATTCATTGTACATTGTGCATTACTGTTTTGTATTAAGACTGGCAAATACTGTATAAGAAAAGTTATTTAGATTAATAGGATATTAGTTGTTTTTCACAGTTCATCTCATTTTAAATAGAAAAGAACTAAATTAAAAATAGCCTCACTTTCAGTTAGTTTATGGAATATCCAAGGCTTGAGCTCATCAGCCTTTGGCTTGAAAAGCCTAAATTATGATTTTCAAAACTCTATCAAAGACCTTGACATCATTATCCTACAGGAGACATGGTGCAAGGCTGACACGGTCACTCACTGCCCCAAAGAATACAGAGAAATTATAGTACCGTCCCAAAAGCTGAGTACAGTACGCCAAGGCAGATGCTCAGGAGGACTAATTATTTGGTATAGATCAAATCTACATCAGTACATAGACGTTGTAAAAACAGAAAAATACCTTATTTGGCTTAAAATAAAAAAAAACATAACGTCTTCACACAAGGACCTGTTCCTCTGTGCTGTATACATCCCCCCCTCAGAATCCCCCTACTACTCCGAACACATGTTTTCTGAGTTGGAGAGAGAGGCGTGCCATTTCCAGGCCCAGGGAAATGTGCTGATCTGTGGGGATCTGAACGCCAGAACAGGGACACAACCTGACTTCATACATGCACAAGATCAATTTAACACAAAGAAAATGTCCTTTATTAACAACAATTTTCTTCATCCCCCCAGAAACAATCACGACAACGTAACAAACAGGAATGGAAAAGAACTCCTGCAGCTCTGTCAGAGTCTGGGTCTGTACATCGTCAATGGTAGGACACGAGGGGACTCTTTGGGAAGATACACGTTTTGCTCACCTCTTGGGAACAGCACAGTAGATTATATGATAACAGACTTAGACCCTTTCAATCTCAGTGCGTTCACTGTTAAAGCCCTAACCCCTCTGTCTGACCACAGCCAAATCACTGTGTTCATTAAAAGGACAGAGACTAACAGCACTGCACACACTCAGCCCAGTAAGCTGTACAGCATCAGGAGACCATACAGATGGGCCCAAAACAGCACAGAGGAGTTCCAGAAAGCAATCAGAGACCCCAAAATTCAGACACTTTTAGACAGCTTTCTGGACACCACACACACTCACAGTAAAGAAGGTGTCAATCTGGCAGTAAAGAACCTAAACACAACCTTTGAAAAAACAGCAAAAAAGGCAAAACTGAAAATTAAGAATATATCAAAACCTACACTGAATAAAGAAGACAACTGGTTTGATCAAGAGTGCCAAAATATGCGAAAGAAACTCAGAAAATTGTCAAATCAAAAGCATAGAGATCCAAACAACTCTAACATTCGCCTTCTTTACTGTGAAACTTTAAAGCAATATAAACGTACACTCAGAACCAAAAAGACTCAGTACACTCACAAACAGCTGACACTAATCGAGGAGTCAATCAGAACAAACCAGTTCTGGGAGAACTGGAACAAGCTTAAAAAACGAGAGCCATGAAAGAACTGGCAATACAAACAGTGATATTTGGACAGATCATTTCAAAACACTCTTCAGCAAAGTAGACTCGAGTACGAATCCTCAGCAAAACCATATAAACAAAAAGCTTGAAGAACTAGAATTGGCTATAAAGGATAATCAGAACCCTTTAGACTCCTCAATTACTGAGCAGGAACTGAAGGAGAACATTAACAAACTAAGACCAAAGAAAGCCTGTGGGCCTGATGGAGTACTGAATGAAATGATAAAAAACTCAACTTCTAAATTTCAATTAGCTATTCTAAAGTTATTTAATCTGGTTCTGAGTGTAGGTTACTTCCCTGAAATCTGGAATCAAGGACTAATAACCCCAATCTTTAAAAGTGGAGATAAATTCGACCCAAACAATTACCGAGGCATCTGTGTGAACAGTAATCTGGGGAAGTTACTGTGCAGCATTTTAAATTCCAGATTTCTAAACTTCCTTATGGAGCACAGTGTCTTGAGTAGAAGTCAAATTGGATTTTTACCAAATTACCGCACCACCGATCATATTTACACCCTACACACCCTAATTGATAAATACATCGTCCAAAATAATACCAAAATTTTTGCATGTTTTATTGATTTCAAAAAGGCTTTTGATTCTATTTGGCACCAAGGATTATTCTATAAACTTATAGAAAGCGGTGTAGGGGGTAAAACATATGATCTAATTAAATCAATGTATACAGGAAATAAATGCGGCATAAAAATTGGCAATAAACAAACAAACTCCATCTCCCAGGAGCGCGGAGTGAGACAGGGCTGCTGTTTAAGCCCAACACTATTTAATATTTACATTAATGAATTGGCGAAGATATTAGAGGAGTCCACAGCTCCCGGCCTCACTCTGCACGACTCAGAGATTAAATTCCTGCTCTATGCAGACGACCTGGTTCTGCTGTCCCCCACAGAACAGGGCCTACAGCAGAACCTGGACCTGTTAGAGCAGTACTGCCAGACCTGGGCCCTGGCAGTAAACCTAAAAAAGACAAATGTAATGATATTTCAGAAAAGATCCAGATCTCAGGGAAAACAACACACATTTAGGTTAGGTATGAATAATATTCAGTATTCAAATAGTTACAGTTATTTAGGTTTAAACATCAGTTCTTCTGGAAATTTTAACTTGGCAGTGAATGAACTGAGAGGCAAAGCTCGCAGGGCTTTCTATGCCATAAAACAACAAATTCCTGTGGAAATTCCAATCAGAATTTGGCTAAAAATATTTGAATCAGTAATTGAACCTATTGCCCTTTATGGCAGTGAAGTGTGGGGCCCGCTTACTAATCAGGAATTTCACAAATGGGACAAACATCCGACTGAGACCCTGCATGCAGAGCTGTGTAAAATTATTTTAAAGGTGCACAGAAACGCCACAAACAACGCATGCAGGGCAGAATTAGGCCGATTTCCATTAATTATAAAAATACAAAAAAGGGCAATCAAATTTTGGACACATTTAAAAGACAGCGACCCTCACTCATATCATTATAAAGCCCTGCAGTACCAAGAGTTGAGCAAAGACAACAGTCCCCTCACTCAGCTGGTCCTGAAGCACAGTTCAACACTAACACACACTAACACCTCACTAACACACACTAACACCCCACTAACACACACTAACACTCCACAGGCTCAGGACCAGAACACACTAGGAAACCTAATTAGAGTGAACCAAATTACAAAACAGCTCAAACTGAATTATCTCACCTATTGGGAAACCGAGTCAAACTCACAGAGTAAACTGCAGTGTTATTTGGCCCTAAAACGTCAGTACAGTGTAGCAGATTACCTGAGCACACTGACTGACCCTAAACTGAGGTCCACCTTGACGAAGTACAGACTCAGTCAGCACCGTCTGGCCATAGAGACGGGCAGACACAGGAAATCTTGGCTACCAAAAGAGGAAAGACTGTGCCAGCAGTGCCAGCAGAACAGGCCTGAGACAGAGCTGCACTTTCTGACTGAATGTACCAAATTTACTCAGATTAGAACAGAATTCTTCAGTAAAATCACCAAAACATGTCCTGTATTCGAAAATCTTCCCCCCACAGAGAAGCTGCCGTACGTTCTAGGAGAACATAAAGAGTTCTGCACACTGGCAGCGCAGTACGTTCACACCTGCCACACTCTGAGGGACAGTGAGTGACCACACCATGTCAGAGATTCACACCTATAAACACATACATTCTGCTTATTATATTATTATTATTATTATTATATATTATTATTATTATTATTATAACACCTGCTATATCTGTTATTGCTTTATATCTGTTATTGCTTTATATCTGTTACTGCTTTTTGTATATGTTGTACTTTGTTCTTAATCTCCCAACAAAAGCTTTGGCAATACAAGTGTTAATATTTGTCATGCCAATAAAGCAACATTGAATTGAATTGAATTGAGAGAGACAGAGAGAGAGAGAGACAGAGAGACAGAGAGAGAGAG
>NW_023494794.1:8350844-8360844 GCF_904425465.1 Colossoma macropomum
CAGTGGAGATGATTCAGTGGATTAGTGGTTTAAGTAGGAGTGATTTAAAGACTCAGTGACTCAGTCATGCAGCAGTAGAGGGTTCTAGACAGGTGTCCTTAGAACAGTGAAACAGTGCTGAGAGGCTGTTCGGCTCCACAGTAATATTAGACAGACTGTCTCAGCGCAGGAATTCACACGTTCATACGGCGATGGTTTTTGGTCATTAGAGGCAGCAGGAAGGTGAGAGAGTGACCGAGAGGGGGCGGGGTCAGAACAAAGGGCAGGGGTCAGGGTCGGAGATCAGGGTTATGACTTTTTTTAAGACTGTGAGGTCTAATGAGGTGACGAGTTTCATCAGGTGCGTTAGAGCAGGACAGGAATGTTTTACTGTAGCAGAATTAGGACACGTCCGTCCATCTGTCCACGTTTGTAGACGTGTGTCAGTATCAGGAGCCACATAATCAATTCCATTAGATATTACTGATCAAACCGATCAGCTCCACACAGACTGAGACACAAAGCTGAAGTTGGCCTTCTATTCGCCAGCTTCTTATTCTCTGTTCCACCTTAAATGGTGTAACAGTTACATTCTGGCGCCTGGGAGCTGCTGCTGTAACTGCTGCACCATTTAAGGCGGAACGGAGGATCCAAACAGGAGGACAACTTCACTGAGACGTTTGAGGTCAGTGTGTGCATGCAGTTAGCATCATGCTAATTGATGGGCTATAAGATTCCATCACTTGTTGGTTAGCTTTGAACTGCTAGCACACAAATAAACCCTTTCTGTTATCACTCCTTTCAGGAAAAGGATCAGTTCTCAGTGTCTGAACAGCACCTGTCGGTTTCTCCGTGTGTTACTCAGCGTTTCGCCGTTACTGTGTTAAATACTGAGCTAAATTAAACCCAGAATACGAGAACAAAAAGCCACAGATCAGACAGAAAGTCTAAAATCTCTAGAGGTGCTAATCGTCTGTTAGCTAACACTACTAGCCTAGCATTGTTTCCTCTTGTGTGCTTTATCTGTGAAACAGTTTGAGCAGAGGTAATTATCTGATACTGAACCTGATAATTATCTGATACTGAACCTGATAATTGTCTGATACTGAACCTGATAAATTCACTAAATCTAAAAGCTTTGTTTGATTAAATCATTAGAGACCGAGATGATGTATGATGCAGTGAACTCAGTATTAGCTGCTACATGGCGCTATTTTTGGTAAGACTTCCTTTTAAAGTTCTAAGTATTTACCAGGTAACTATGAGATACAAACTCCAAAGTATTAGATAATAATTTTTGGGTATCATGGTGAAAAGTTCAAAGACAGTTTAAATGACTGACAGTATAGATTTAGACAGATATTTAGATATTAACGAAGTGTTTTTGGGTAGAAAATTGACGCTGAATTACACTGAAAAGAGGTTCTAGATATTAAACTGATAAATGACATCCCATAATTGTTTGGAGTAATAAAGTGGTCATTATAAACATAAATAAAGTTCACTGTAGTGTCTCACGTTTAAGCAGGACAGTAAATCAGAAGCTCCTCTGCTTAGCAGGCAGTTATATGGTGTAAAATAACAGCACAAATATAAAGACAGTTTTGTGAAGTGAACCGTGAGAACCCAGTAGAACCACAGAAAGACTCACTGCTCTTTTCCAGCCCAAATTCAGTTTAGTTTATAGCTCATAAACAGATTCAGACTGTATACGACTCTGTACTTTATTCATCTACAATTTACATTTACGTCACTTATACCCAAAATAATTACACAATTAGTACTGTGGAGTTCTACACACTTAACCGCATACTATCTAGAACCTATAGGGAATTTCAGCGTAATTTACTTAAACTGTCTCGGAACCTACCATCATATTACACTCAATAATTTACTGTTTGTACCTTTTACTTAGCTAACATCTAGAACAGACAGTAATGGACAGACAGTGATGGACATACAGTTAGGGACAGAAGGTGATAGACAGTGACGGACAGAGTTATGGACAGTGATGGACAAACAGTTATGAACAAATGGTGACTAAAAGACAGTGATGGACAGTTAGGGACAGACAGTTATGGACAGTTAGGGACAGACAGTTATGGACAGACAGTAAGAGACAGACAGTGGTGTACAGTGAGAGACAGACAGTGATGTGGTGTGTTTGGATGTGTTTAGTGTTTGAGAGTACATTTAGCTGAACTCTCACAGCTGTGTTCTGATTGGCTCAGCCAGCTGTCAGTCAGCACTGAGGGAGAAAGGAGGCGGGGCTTCTTCAAACTTCACCCAAGAGTGTGTTCTGCTCCAAATATAACCTCACACACACACACACACACACACACACACACACATATGTATATATAAACACACACGCGCGTGCGGTCAGTGTGTTTAAAGTCTCTGTGAGTCTCTCAGTGAGTCAGTCTGAGCGAGTGTGTGTGAGTGTGAGGGTGTGAGTGTGTGAGGGCTCCTGCGCTGGAAGTGAACACACACTGAAGGTAAGTCTCTGTTACACACACACACACACACACACGCACACACACACACACACACACACACACACACACATGAATATATAAAACACTGTAACTGAGTGACTCTCAAACATAAGGACATCGTTACTCTCCTGACTCGCTAACTCAGCGCTACGCTAACACTGTAACTACAGCCACGTGCAGAAGTTTGTGCACCCCCGCTCAAATTCCATGGTGTTGTTGATTCTCTGAGTGTA
This sequence comes from Colossoma macropomum, assembly GCF_904425465.1. Taxonomy (NCBI): domain Eukaryota; kingdom Metazoa; phylum Chordata; class Actinopteri; order Characiformes; family Serrasalmidae; genus Colossoma; species Colossoma macropomum. Next base: position 8,353,555 of record NW_023494794.1, read on the forward strand.
AATAAGTTACAGATCCTCTACAGACACACTTTAATACACACTCAGTGTTTATTTACTGAATTTAACTCACTGGGGGAAATATTAAAACAATAACTTTGTGCCCATTTTATACGTTTCCCTGCTACGATAAACTCACATAAATAGAAATTCTGAAGTAAAATTCATTTATTCACACTCAGAACATCAACAGAACGTGTTAATCTGACTGAGGGTTCACACTTCCGCATATGAAGCGTCACTGTATGTTAACAGTACAGCAACACAATCACACTGAAATACTCGGTAAACATGTTCAGTAATCGGCGATGAACACGGCGCCGCTGTCGCTTCTCAGATCTCAAAACACTCTTTACTTTCAGTGCAGGTTAATAGAACAATATTATATCTACATTCATTATTATTCAAACTGCTTAGGTTACTGTCTGATCACGATAATAGAAAAATATATATTATTTCCATTTATTCAAATATAATAAAATAACAAATTCACAGTCATTACATGAATAAATATTCATATAATGTATACTAATGTAATGTAATGTGTTCCACACACACACACACACACACACACACACACACTCACACACACACACACACACACACACACACACACGCACTCACACACATTTAGTGTTTAGTTGTACTGATGTGTTTCTGGTGTGTTGGTGTGATTATTCACTTGTTTGTTTATTATTTATTTATTATGTTTTATTTTATTGTATATTTGGGTTGATGTGTGATGTTTGATTGACAGCTCCTGTTAGTTATTACAGTAACTCCTCTGTAGATCAGTCATTACAGTAACTCCTCTGTAAATCAGTCATTACAGTAACTCCTCTACAGATCAGTCATTACAGTAACTCCTCTGTAAATCAGTCATTACAGTAACTCCTCTGTAGATCAGTCATTACAGTAACTCCTCTATAGATCAGTCATTACAGTAACTCCTCTGTAAATCAGCCATTACAGTAACTCCTCTGTAGATCAGTCATTACAGTAACTCCTCTATAGATCAGTCATTACAGTAACTCCTCTGTAAATCAGTCATTACAGTAACTCCTCTGTAGATTAGTCATTACAGTAACTCCTCTATAGATCAGTCATTACAGTAACTCCTCTGTAAATCAGTCATTACAGTAACTCCTCTACAGATCAGTCATTACAGTAACACCACTATAGATTAGTCATTACAGTAACTCTTCTATAGATGACTTATTACAGTAACTCCTCTGCAGATCAGTCATTACAGTAACTCCTCTATTGTTTAATCATGATAGTTTAGCTTTACAGTAGCTCCTCTATATATTAATCATTACAGTAGCTTCTCTATAGATTAGTCAGTATAGTAACTCCTCTATAGATTAGTCATTACAGTAACTCCTCTATTGTTTAATCATGATAGTTTAGCTTTACAGTAGCTCCTCTATATATTAGTCATTACAGTAGCTTCTCTATAGATTAGTCAGTACAGTAACTCTTCTATAGATTAGTCATTATAATAACTTCACTATAGATTAGGCAGTACGGTAATTCCTCTATATATTAGTCATTACAGTAACTTCTCTATAGATTAATCACTGCAGTAACTCCTTTGTAGATTAGTCATTAAAGTAATTCCTCTATATATTAGTCATTACAGTAACTTCTCTATAGATTAGTCATTACAATAACTTCACTATAGATTAATCATTACAGTAACTCTTTTATATATCAGTCATTACAGTAACTCCTCTATATATTAGTCATTACAGTAACTTCACTATAGATTAGTCATTACAGTAACTCCTCTATAGATCAGCCAATACAGTAACTCTTTTATATATCAGTCATTACAGTATCTCCTCTATATATTAGTCATTACAGTAACTTTGCTATAGATTAGTCATTACAGTAACTAATTCCTAGATTAGTCATTACAGTTACTCCTCTATAAATTTGTCATTATAGTAGCTCCTCTGTAGATTAATCATTACAGCAACTCCTCTATATATCAGTCATTACAGTAACTTTGCTATAGATTAGTTATTACAGTAACTCATCTGTGGATTAGTCATTACAGTAACTTTGCTATAGATTAGTCATTACAGTAACTCATTTGTAGATTAATCATTACAGTTACTACTCCTGCTGACACAGACAGTCACATGACCACATGACTCTGACGTGACTGGTGACAACACTAGTGGATATTTACAGCTTACAGTGTGTGTGTGTGTGTGTGTGTGTGTGTGTGTGTGTGTGTGTGTATGGGTTGTCTGAGTATGTCCACCTGTTTAAGGTCACGCACAGGCATGAGGAGCTGTCAATCAAACATCACACAGTCTCTCCAAATATACAGTACATGTAAACATCATGAATAAACAATAAATAAACAACTGAATAATCACATCAACACACCAGAAACACTCAGCACAACTAAACACACTGACCATCAGAACCAGAGTGTGTGTGTGTGTGTGTGTGTGTGTGTGAGTGTGTGTGTGTGTGTGTGTGTGTGTGTGTGTAAGCAGTGTCTTACAGCTGACCATTAAAGCTCAGTCTAAGTTAACGTCTGCTAACAGACACTGACTGAGAGTGTAATATTGTAATGTTGATCTGTTTCTGACTGTAATATTAATCTGACTGTATCTCAGCTCTGATCTGTATGTTTCAGTGATTGACTGTCAGATTCCAACTGAAACATTATCCTAATGTTTCACACTGATGCTGACCTTTCACCCCTGACCCCGACCTGTCAAGTTCTCCTTCTGTCCATCTCTCAGTTTAGACAGTCTCTACGTTTTCAGCACTGACATCTGAAGAGTGGACACTGGACACTATTCAGCCCCATAAGCCCAAAGTGTTAGAGAGTGGTCAGCCAGCTCTGATTAGTTTACGTTATTCTTGATAATATAACACTTGTGTTTATTATATCTATTATATTTAATTTACAGCCTTATCAAAACATATTATATCCAGATATTTTGAATATAACAAAATGTAAGATGCTCCTGGGTTGATGATCATCAAAAATGTAACTAAGAGGTTACAGGCCTGACTGTAGAGTGAAGTCGCTTTAATGCTTCATTACCTGCACTGTTTAACTCTACACGTTCATTACTGAAACACTATCTGTATGATCATTCTCAACACTGTTACACTCTACATGTTCATTACACCATTACTGTCTGCATGTTCATTCTTAACACTGTTACACTCTACACACTCATTACCGAAACACCATTACTGTCTGTATGATCATTCTGAACACTGTTACACCCTAAACATTCATTACTGAAACACCATTACTCAGCATGTTCATTACTAAATGGCTACATTTTATAAGTTCATTACCACCATTGTTACTGTCTATACATTCATTACTGAAACCATTACACTAGAGACATTCATTGATGACACTGTTACTCTCTACATATTCATGTAGATTCTATGTCATTACCGAAACTTTCTACATGTTCATTACTAACGCTGTTACTGCCTATCCGCTCATTACCGACACTGTTGCTGCCTACACGTTCATTACTGATACGTCTTTACAGGAAGAGAAGCGTAACTTTGTTTCTCTCTCTTTCTCTTTCTCGTTCTCTCAGGTTCTCTTCCTGTCCTGTTGTTCTCTCTCTGTCTGTGTGGTCAGTCGTGTGTGGAGATGGGGGACTTTAGTTCTCTGGGTAAACTGCTGGAGAAGGCTCAGGAGCACTCCACGGTTGTTGGGAAAGTCTGGCTGACCGTTCTCTTCATCTTCCGTATTCTGGTTCTAGGGGCAGCAGCTGAGAAGGTTTGGGGCGATGAACAGTCGGGCTTTACCTGCGATACTAAACAGCCCGGTTGTCAGAACGTCTGTTATGACAAAACCTTCCCCATCTCCCACATTCGCTTCTGGGTGATGCAGATCATCTTTGTCTCCGTGCCGACGCTCATCTACCTGGGCCACATCCTGCACCTGGTGAGGATGGAGGAGAAGCAGAAGCAGAAGAGGGAGCAGGGAAATTCTGAACTTTCAGAGAAACAGGCGTTAATTCAGGCCGGAAAAGTCAAGAAGCCTCCGGTACTGGATGAACGGGGGAGGATCCATCTGCAGGGGGCACTGCTGCGCACCTACGTGCTGAACGTCATCTTTAAGACGCTGATGGAGGTGGGCTTCCTGGTGGCGCAGTACTTCCTGTACGGATTCCAGCTGAAGCCCATGTACACATGCAGCAGCTGGCCGTGTCCGAACACCGTCAACTGCTACATCTCTCGCCCGACCGAGAAAACCATCTTTATTCTGTTCATGCTGGCCGTGGCCTGCGTGTCGCTGCTGCTGAACCTGGTGGAGATGTACCACCTGGGCTTCACCAAGTGCAGGCAGGGGCTCCGCTACCGCCGCTCCCATGCCCGCAAACACGCCGGACACCCCGGTGACGACACCGTGGTGCCGTTCGTGGCCAGTTTCCCCTACTACCCCGCCCACCCGCCCGAGCACCAGTACAAGATCCCGGACATCGACGCCACATTCCCCGCCTACAAGCAGAACCGCCAGAACCTCGCTGTGGAGCGCAGCGGAGGCAGGCCTGCTACCACAGATACCATGGAAACCAAGCCGGACACGATGGCCATGGAGACCAAACCTGATGCCGTCGCCACAGAACCCACAAGAGTGAAGAAGACCTCAAGTTCTGCCCCCGGATCCCCATACAACCAGCGCCGGCCCAGCTATGCCAGTCGCTATAGCAACAACAAGACCAGGCTGGATGACCTGAAGATATGAGCAGAGGCCAGAGTAAACGATTACTGATCCACTGGAAACACTTGATTAAATGAATGTTCACACAGAGGTGTAAAGTGCGACTGTGAATGCTCAGACGCGAGGAATGGAGTGATCTGTTAGTGATAAGAACATTAAAGAGATCTTAATGTTTTTAAATGATTAATTTAGTTTCAGTCTATGATTTGGTAACGAGAGCACCTTCAAAGTGACCTCATCACAATATCACAACCTAAACAGAACGAGGGAATCAGGCTGAATGAGCCGACTTTTCTCGCAGTCCCTAACTGCAAAATCTGCTTTACCTGCAGCTGGAATTCACTACAGACACTGCAAACACTCTGCAGACACTCTGCAGACACTCTGCAGACACTCTGCAGCTCCTCTCGCTGGCGTCACTTTCTGCTCTGTTTTACTGTGTTTTATTTCACTGTTCTATTGCAGCCGTTTTATTTGATGTTTGTTCTTTTACTGTTCTTTTTTATTTTATTGAGTAATTTTATTTCAAACATTTTTACTTTTTTCTTATAGCTCATCATCTTTGTTGGTTCTTTTACTTTTAATTTGCTTTCATTACATACTTTATTGCTGTTTCATGCTTGTTTCTTATTTGAGCTTTTTTATTTCTTGATAAATCTTATATATAAATCTCACTAAGTTTGATTTGTTTTAGTTGATAAATTTAATTTTACCATTTTTTAAAATCTCTGTTTAACTTGCTCAGTTACTTTGTAAATGAGGGTCACCCTCGATGTACTTCCGAGTTTGATTGATTGATTGATTGATTGATAACACACTGAGTGTATTGCTAATGAACTGATTGTACTTGTAACGGACCGACTGTGCTAACGGACCGTCAATATTGCTAGTGGAACTGCTGTGTATTACTAATGGACTGACTGTGCTGCTAACAGACCAATTGTGCTGCTGATGGACCCCGACTGTGCTGCTAATGTCCCGACTGTGCTGCTGACGGACCGACTGTGCTGCTGACGGACCGACTGTGCTGCTGACAGACCGACTGTGCTGCTAATGCACCGACTGTGCTGCTGATGGACCGACTGTGCTGCTAATGCACCGACTGTGCTGCTGACGGACCGACTGTGCTGCTGACGGACTGACTGTGCTGCTAATGCACCGACTGTGCTGCTGACGGACCGACTGTGACCGACTGTGCTGCTAATGTACCGACTGTGCTGCTGATGGCCTGACTGTGCTGCTGACGGACCAACTGTGCTTCTGACAGACCGACTATGCTGCTAATGTACTTACTGTGCTGCTAATGCACCAACTGTGCTGCTAATGGATCGACTGTGCTGCTAATGTACCGACTGTGCTGCTGATGGATCGACTGTGCTGCTAATGTACTGACTGTGCTGCTAATGGACCGACTGTGCTGCTAATGTACTGACTGTGCTGCTAATGGACTGACTGTGCTGCTGATGGATCGACTGTGCTGCTAATGTACTGACTGTGCTGCTGATGGATCGACTGTGCTGCTAATGTACTGACTGTGCTGCTAATGGACCGACTGTGCTGCTAATGTACTGACTGTGCTGCTAATGGACTGACTGTGCTGCTGATGGATCGACTGTGCTGCTAATGTACCGACTGTGCTGCTGATGGATCGACTGTGCTGCTAATGTACCGACTGTGCTGCTGACGGACTGACTGTGCTGCTGCACAGAGTTCCTGTGAACACCGTGTACAGATGGTTTTAAGCTGTGCAGTTCAGCCACAGATGCTCTGTTACTTTAACTTGCTGATTCTTTAACATGTTTGTTTTTTGAGTGTTTGAGCTTTTGTGTTGTTTTGTTTTCCACTTTTCATCAGGGATCAGGTTATTACTGTCTCATCTCTATGGTAACCACTGCAGTCTGAGCCATTCAGCTTGCTGTGAGCTGAAACCTCAATGTTTACTAATAAACCAGTTTCAATAAAAACATGGTTTTGTTTGTTAGTTGTTGTTTTCATCTGTGAAATCTGTAGTGAAATCAATCCCACAATAAAAAAATAGCAATTAAGCAAAACACAACCAGAACATTTCCTCTAATTAGTAAACATGGCTAACCCATCACAGGCAAACTCATCACAGGCTAACTCATTACAGGCTAACCCATCACAGGCTAACTCATCACAGGCTAACCCATCACAGGCTAACTCATCACAGGCTAACTCATCACAGGCTCACTCATTACAGACTAACTCATCACAGGCTAACCCATCACAGGCTAACTCATCACAGGCTAACCCATCACAGACTAACTCATCACAGGCAAACTCATCACAGGCTAACTCATTACAGGCTAACCCATCACAGGCTAACTCATCACAGGCTAACCCATCACAGGCTAACTCATCACAGGCTAACCCATCACAGGCCAACCCATCACAGGCTAACTCACCACAGGGTACCCAAGAGGAGCCGTACAAAACACACCAAGTGTATTAATGTAGTTGATTATATTCCTATGAACATAAATAAATAAATAAATAAATAAATAAAAAAAATAAATAACTTATTCCAAGAGGTTTCGGTTCAGTCC
>NW_023494794.1:8363344-8368344 GCF_904425465.1 Colossoma macropomum
TTCAGTGTGGGTTTAGTGGGTTTAGTGGAGTTACCCTAAGCTTAACATGGGTCTAGTGTGGATTACTTGTTGGCTTAGTACAGATTTAACATGGGTTTAGCGTGAGTTTAGTTTGGGTTTTACACTTGAACATGTGCTAGAAAACACACCTTAACCCTACATCTAATCCGAAACACTAACCCTAAACCCTGTAGGTTCACTCTAGGAGACATTCGGTGACATTAGGAGTCGTTAATGTCGTGTCTGTTTTTTCTGTTAATTTGTTTATGTGGTTCTTTCATTTTAATTTAACCTGATTAAATTCCATTTTAATTTCTTTTAAATCCCTTTATTGTTATAAACACTCGGCTACACTGAAAATGAGGGTCACTCAATGTATTTTCAAGTGAAAATAAGTAGAGATTGATTGAATTTGTCCTCATTTTTGTGTGTTGTGGGTCAGTTTAAGGAGCTCTTGTTGTCCTCTGTGTGTGTGTGTGTGTGTGTGTGTGTGTGTGTGTGTACGTGTGTGTGTGTGTGTGTGTGTGAACGAACGTACAGTGGGGTGCGAAAGTTTGGGCAGCCTTGTTAATTTTCCTGATTTACCTTTATAAATCATTGATTGTTTGGATAAAAAAATTCCGTTAAATATATCATACAGGGGACAAACACAGTGATATTTGAGAAGTGAAATGAAGTTTATATGAATTACAGAAAGTGTGCAATAATTGTCTAAACAAAATTAGGCAGGTGCATAAATTTGGGCACCAAAATAAAAACCTTAACTCAATATTTAGTAGATCCTCCTTTCGCAGAAATAACAGCCTCTAAATGCTTCCTATAGCTTCTAATGAGAGTCTGGATTGTGGCTGAAGGTATTTTAGCCCTTTTTTCTTTACAAAACATCTCTAGTTCATTCAGGTTTGATGGTTTCCGAGCATGGACAGCTCTCTTTAAGTGACACCACAGATTTTCAATAATATTCAGGTCTGGGGACTGAGATGGCCATTCCAGAACGTTGTACTTGTTCCTCTGCATGAATACCTTAGTAGATTTTGAGCAGTGTTTAGGGTCGTTGTCTTGTTGGAAGATCCAGCCCCGGCGCAGCTTCAGCTTTGTCACTGATTCCTGGACATTGATCTCCAGAATCTGATATTGATTGGAATCCATGCGTCCCTCAACTTTAACAAGATTCCCAGTCCCTGTACTGGCCACACAGCCCCACAGCATGATGGAACCACCACCAAATTTTACTGTAGGTAGCAGGTGTTTTTCTTGGAGTGCTGTGTTCTTTTTCCTCCATGCATAACGACCCTTATTATGCCCAAATAACTCTATTTTAGTTTCATCAGTCCACAGCACCTTATTCCAAAATGAAGCTGGCTTGTCCAAATGTGCTCTAACATACCTCAAGCGGCTCTGTTTGTGATGTGGGCGGAGAAAAGGCTTGCTCTGCATCACTCTCCCATACAGCATCTCCTCGGCTTGGCTTGACCCGCCATCCTTCAAGGCGCGTGGAAGGCAAGCAACTAGACTGTTCTCTGTGCTGGCACCCAGGTGGTGGAACGAACTCCCACTGGCTGTCCGTACAGCAGAGTCTCTCGCTGTCTTCAAACGCAGACTGAAGACACACCTGTTTATTCAGCACTTAAATGAGCACTAAATTAAGTATTGATTGTAATGTATTGTACAGCACTTATGTATTTTATCGTATTGCACTGTTCTGTGTTTAACTCTGTCCCTTTTTCACTAGGTGTCAATGACCTTCTGATTCTACCAGTATCTGAGCTTAGGGCTGACTTTCTCTCTAACCTATCGGTAGCTAGCGAAGATTCTTTCTCTGGATAGACAAAGCACTTTTTGTAAGTCGCTCTGGATAAGAGCATCTGCTAAATGATGTAAATGTAAATGTAAATCTCCTTGTGTAAAGTGCGCCGAATAGTTGAACGATGCACAGTGTCTCCATCAGCAGCAAGATCATGTTGTAGGTCTTTGGTGCTGGTCTGTGGGTTGACTCTGACTGTTCTCAACATCCTTCGCTTCTGTTTATTCGAGATTTTTCTTGGTCTGCCACTTCGAGCCTTGACTTGAACTGTGCCTGTGGTCTTCCATTTTCTCACAATGTTTCTCACAGTGGAGACTGAGAGCTGAAATCTCTGAGATAGCTTTCTGTGTCCTTCCCCTAAACCATGACGGTGAACAATCTTTGTTTTCAGGTCATTTGAAAGTTGTTTTGAGACTCCCATGCTGCGACTCTTCAGAGAAGATGCAAAGAGGAGAAAAACTTACAATTGCCCCCCTTAAATACCCTTTCTCATAATTGGAGTCACCTGTGTATGGAGGTCAAGGGTCACTGAACTTACCAAACCAAATTTGAGTTCCAATAATTAGTTCTAAAGGTTTTGAAATCGATAAAATGACAACAGTGCCCAAATTTATGCACCTGCCTACTTTTGTTTAACCAATTATTGCACACTTTCTGTAATTCATATAAACTTCATTTCACTTATCAAATATCACTGTGTTTGTCCCCTGTATGATATATTTAACGGATTTTTTTTATCCAAACAATCAATGATTTATAAAGGTAAATCAGGAAAATTAACAAGGCTGCCCAAACTTTCGCACCCCACTGTATCTGTCCCATATACACCTCAGTGTTTTCTACAAAATATGAACTGCAGTTATAAGTTTATAAATTTAGAAGTTTCTCTTTGTTTTTAACGTTACTATCAGGAACAAAACGCCGGTTAAAATAATTCAGAGTCGACTGAGTCTGAGTCTGAATCTGATCTGAGGAATCAGTTTGAGCCAATCGTTTATGCCGGCGCTTCACTGTGTCATAGCTCATTTGCATAAAGTTAAGAAAACTGCATTTAATTTGTTTCTTGCGGATCTAAATCTCCTCTCGGAGGAAAAAACGTTAATGCAGGAAAACCAAACTCCAGCATAAACTTAATGAGCCGATTCTCCGACAGAGCTGTACGCAGATTCTGACAGGTGTGGGGTCACAGCTCAGAGGTCAGAGGTCAGAGGTAGTGCGGTTATTCCAGGCTGACCTACAGGAACGTTTTCATCTTTAAATGGAACCGAGTTCCAACAGTACAGGAACACACACAGAACCCTCAGTCAAACACAGAAACACTGCTGTTACCTTCTATCTGTAATAACTGAATCACCCCTGAAGCTCCGCCCCCTTTGATCTCACTTACTGTAAACATTCATAACCTCAGTCCCAAACGGCCCTCAAAGTTCACACTTGGTGACGTCAGTGATGTGCACACCTACATTCTTCAAAAGATGGTTCTTCAAAGGTTCTTTAGTAAAGACAGCGGTTCTATATGGAACCATGAACACATAAAGAACTATTTGCATGCTTAAATGGTTCTTTGCACAGTGAAATGGCTCAAATGTGAAATCGCACCAAACAGGTTCTGCTATTTTGATGTCAAGCTTGTAACAACAGAAGAACCCTTTTTGGTGCCATATAGAACCACATACAACACATTCTCCATCAATCTGAAGAACCATTTCACCATGCAAAAACAATTTAAATATGCAAATGTTCTATATTGAACTCATGGTTCTAAATAGAACCATTGCCTAGAACCAAAAAATAGAAGCCAAAAAAGCCTTGAAAAAAAAGGTTCTGCACGTGTTTATTTTAATGTGCATTAATTTGTATTCATTTGCATAAATACAGCAGCTCAATTCAGATTAGGTACTTTACTGATCCTACAGGGGACATTTGTAGTTTTTCTGAAAGCAGCACAGTGTCACCTGCAGACTGGCGCCCCCTGGTGCACAGTGGAGGCAAGAGCAGGTAAACTCACACAATCCAGACCTGCCAGCTCTCCTCTCCTACCACAAGACTCCCTACCTGAATGTCTAAACCTGATTAATCACAGTTTGAGTATCTAAACCTGGATTAATCACAGTCTGAGTGTCTAAACCTGGATTAATCACAGTCTGAGTGTCTAAACCTGGATTAGTCACAGCCGGAATATCTAAATCTGGATTATTCACAGCCGGAATATCTAAATCTGGATTAGTCACAGCCGGAATATCTAAATCTGGATTAGTCACGGTCCGAGTATCTAAACATAAACACAGATCTTACATCCTCAAATCACTTTGGCTTCGTTCACATAACTTAATGATTCACATTCATGTGGATAAGTGACTCATATCTGTCACTGACGTAACAGAGCTGCAGTCTGAAATGACCACGTCAGTCTGGTAATGTAAACGTGATGGTAATGTGATGTTCTCAGAGCTGTGGACACAAATGTGATCTCTTCAAATCACAAATCTGAGCCACTTTCGTATGAGCTCCTAGATCAACAACCACTCTGTTCACATTAATGACAGATTTGACTTTGATGCGAATCAAATTAGAGAGATCAGATCTGATTAAAAAATCGGAATTAAGCAGTGAGGCTTTGTTTACGCTGAGATTGCTTCATGAATTCCGCTCTGCTCTGAGTTTTTTCTCATAAACACACCGAAATCAGCCGCAGAAAACAGCCGTTTACACAGTCCGTGTTTTTAAAGCTGCTTTATTTCACACAAACCACATCCAGTTTACAGACAGTGGCTTCTGAGACCGGAACGAACAGATAAACACAGAGAAACAAACAAAAACAAACATCATTCCTCAGAAAATAAACACACAAACAACAATAAACACACCTCAATCTTCTGAACATGTGTGTGTACAAAAAAAACAAACAGCCACAGTTACTGGAAACAAAGTGATAGAAAACAAAGTAAAAAATCAAAGTAATTTTAATGATATTGATGGTGATTTAATGATTGGTCATTGATCATTAATTAGCATGGCACGTTATTCTGACATCATTAAACATTGCGTCCCTGTTATTTATGCTTACAGCATCAACACTAATTCTACAATTCAGTGATATTTTACAACACTTTAGAGTTTTGGCCCTTATTACACCTGTCCCTTCATTCATTAAGCTCATTTACATATTCTATTTACATATTTCTTCAATATAATG
>NW_023494794.1:8373344-8400844 GCF_904425465.1 Colossoma macropomum
GTTGCATATATTCTTAAATTCACCTTTAAAGGTATTTTCATACGACATAATAGCCACATATTATATCTCAAAACATTCAGAACAATCTCAGCTCTCTGTAATGAGGCCCTTTTGACCTGGAGCACCGCGTACAGAGATAATTCAGCCCTAAAGCTGAAAAAATGTAGTCCGGTTTTAGAAATTCTTAATATCTCTTGTGAAAACAGCTTTGCTGATGTGGACAAACTGCTTTGGTGCTTGAAATGTGTTTACCAAAGTCTCAGGATCACTAAAGTAGCAGAATGTATGAATAAAATATTAGATGTAAATGTTTCCTCATCACTACTTTCCAAAACCGCCGCAACAACTTCAGCAGCTGTAAACTCTCTGCACGCCATTTCACATGAGTCTCCGATGTGGACTGAATGAAGAATGAAGGGTTTCCGGCGTGATGGTCAGTCCTTAGTGATTTCCTGAGCGTTCTTCGGTCAGTTTCACACAGAATGTAGACGGACACTCCAATCCAACAGTTCCACACGGTGAGAGGCAGATGACGTGTATCTCAGCCCCTCTTCATAGGCTCATAACTCCGGATGTGAGTGTCGTATGATCTCGTGATAAGCTGGAATGGAAAGGGCGACTCTACAGATTCAGGAAGTGTTTGAACTGGATTTCTGAGCTGGATCATCACAAAGACACTGTATTGTACACTACTGACGAGGAGCAGCACACAGTATACAGCATACAGAAAATACTGATGTAGTATACAATATACAGTACACAGTATACACTGGTGCACTATGCAGTATACAGTATACAGTACTGTTAGTACAGTAGTGTTAGTCTCCCCTATCTGTTCAGCCTCCCTGGCACCAGCAGTCCTGCTCTGCCCCTTAGTGGTCACACGGTAACTAGCGCCCTTGTTACCTGAGTGATTTAGTCCAAATCAGGGCACATCAGTATGACAGAGACGCACTGTCCCCCCTGCCCTGGGGGTACTCAGGTAAGACAAAGTAAGGGGGGTTCACATTGCAGGTTTTGAGGACAATGTGCGATGAACTGCACAGTCTTTTGTCTTGAATGTTCACACTGTTTTTTTAAACTGTTCCTCTCTGCACGTCTCCCAACAACAGGGTCGTAACCGTCAATCAGCTGTGCTGACAGTGAGTTTGATATTTCACAGTTCAGCTCGTTTGCGGTGTGAAAACACTTTTTTGGATGGCTCAGACTTTTGGATCAATTATAGAAAGTTTAGGCAGGATATCATCACTCGTTAAACAACAGAGGAAGAAAAAGAACCAGAAGAGAAGTAAAAATGAGCCGCAGTAACTTACGGGGAGGAGACCGATATTTAACTGTGATTTGGTCCGACGAAAAGTCAAAAGTCAACAAGAGAAAAAACACAACAAAAGCTAAAACTCACCCCTTATTTTCTCTGAGAATGAGAGAGAGGATATGACAGGATGAGAGAGCAGAGCCACCTGAAGACAAAGAAACTGCAGCAGCAGAATATAAAAGGTAGTTTAGAGGCAACAAAATTAATCTATACATTCATTTTTCTACATTCAAATGGAAAAGGCTGCCCGCTGAACTGACCTCTACAAACCAATCAATGTCCAGAAGAGGGAGACGCAGCCTACGCGGGTGATGACGACAAGACACAGGTGTGTCATGCAGAGTTCTTTAGTTGCTCGATAAACTGCAATTAGAAACCAAAACTAACTGGATCAAACGTAGAGAGTGTAACGAAAACATGAACCTTAGTTCAGACGTTCAGGTGTGAAGATGCACTTATATGCAAATGTGGTGCTCCTATTAAAACAAGATAAACTAAAAAGAAAGCTGCTTTGTGTTTCCACTATGATTTCTGAAATTATACATCTGAGTCTAACTCAGCTACAGCAACCGACACTGAAGACCCGCCCTTCGTTTGATCTGATTGGACAGGACAGATCCCCCTACAGAGTGTCCACACGCCCCTGTACCATCTGTGGAGGAGGAGAAGAATCACTGAATAAGGCTGTTCGTCATGTTGGGGTAGAGCGGAAGAGCCTCACGTCACAGAGGCCTCAATAACAGTAATCACACCCAGCCCCCCCATCAAGGTCATCACAGACTGGGGGCTCTGGACCTGCCAATCTGCTGTCCAGAAGGCGGGCTTCATCTCAGCCTTCGCATCCGTCCATTCACTGCACTTAATGACTCCGACAGAGACTTGGATCTCTCCACAGATCTCGGCGACCCACGACGGACCAGCCGGCCTGCTGCTCACGCGTCTCCTCCTTCAGACACCACGCAGCCGCTCTGCCTTTCCCTGCTGAACGTCATATTGAAGAAACGCTGGAGAACAGTGGAGTTTGCAGAACGGGTGGAGGATTCGAAAGGCAGAGAAAGACTCAAAGAGAGAAAACCCATAACAAATGTACCATCTTTCAGATGCCTATGAAGTCGAGGTCTGCACTCGCGCGGACTCCTGATTTTATAAAATCATTTATAAAATGCCGGCCAACATGAAACATGATAAAATACACAACTGTTCAGAAAATTATTTGAGTTTCTATTAATAATAATCGACATAAATAAGCATTCTGCCAGGAAATGTTGTTCCTTTAGAGCAGGGGTGTCAAACTCAACTACTAAAAGGGCCATATTAAAAAATCTCAACAAATCCGAGAGCGTTTATATTTTAATATGTCAACAGCAAAATATAGCCACTTACAGTGAACCTTCAAATATAATAAATACTTGATATATTTAGGCTTCATGAGCTACAGATTACTATTAAATCTCTTTAAATGTCCCCAGGATGCAGGTCTGTTAAACCTACCTGTGTGTTTGGCCTCCACACCTCACATCTTTTCTTTCTGAAAGTTCATTAATTCTTTGGATCAGTTTCTGAGCTGCGGAGTGTTTATAGTGTTTATGTTGGTTGAACGGCAGCTGGTGTGTTTGGTGATATGACGTGTGCAACTGGGTAGAAAGCTGCTGTCCCATAGATTGTTGTTAGGAGGGCTGTCAGCGGAAATTACGTTGCAGTGCATGCTGGGGATTGTGGTGCTGTTGATTGTGAAATGTAGCACTGTTTAACGCAGAAACCTTTGCTTTATAAGAACTTTTCGGTCACCAAATTACCACCGAGTCTTATTTAGCCCCAATCCACACTGGGACCACACGCACCTCTGCTCACACTGGGGCTGAATCTCAAATGGCTCCCTGCTCCCTACATAGTGCACTAGGTTGTAGTTTAAATACTGGATCCTGCAGCCCAACAGAGCAAAATACAGCTAAGAAACAGTCACTTGGATCTCAGACTCATCCACACTCGATACATGATGCACTGTTTGACTGTAGAAGCTAGAATTTTAAACTTTCATAGCTAGAACACTATTTAGGGAGTACGGAGCCGTTTGGGATTCAGTCTGGGTTTGATGCGACTTCTGACAAACAGAAATTTGAAGCATGTAAAACATTTAATTGACATTTTTTAGACTTTTATACTGCAGTTTTACAGTGAATCATACAGTAAGTACTTCAAACCTGTGATATTAATGATGGAGTTGTTTAGGTTATTGGCCATGTTTTAGCCCTGATAGCTAGCTGACCAGCCTAGTTCTAGTTAAGAACTTAAGATGCCTCTCAGATTAAACAAAAAATGGGTTCTTACTTTGTCAATATACTCTGTAATCCATGTGAGCAGCATGAGAGTCAAAGATTATTCCATTAACAGCACAAGGTTTTTTTTCGTGCCGTGGCGCAGTAATACAGAGTTCAGTTGTTGTGAGGCGGTCATAGGAGTGGTATGTCAATTTTACAATGGCTTTGAACGTGGCTCAGCCAATCAGATTTTAGGACCGGAACTATCCGTTTTGTAATAATAAACAGAGCAGCATAACCACCGGCAGCCAAACGAGTGAGCAGAGAGGCTGCTGTGCGAAGTCCCACCCCCTCTTAGTCCACTTGGGCTCTCTAATTGGTCAGAAGGAGACAGCGTGACACTTCGGTCCACATATCAGGCAAAAGATAGGTAAAACGGAGCGGAAAAGACGAGAGAGAGAGAAATGGTTTAAATGGTGAATAAATGGAGTTTGGTGAAGTTCCTCACAGTGAGTCTGATGACCGTGACTGCCGTGTTATTTCAGCAGAGAGTTGTGTTTGTGATTAGACTGTGTCAGATATTGGAGGTCAGTTCGCCTTGACAGGACTGCGCAGGCGGGAGCAGGAGAAATTATTCCTATTTTCTGTGGAAGTGGGAAGGAAAAAACATTCCCGCACAGACCTCTGCTAGGAAGCATCATTTCCAGCTTTGAAGAAGATCAGCAAGCTTCTTCTTCAGGAACAGAGTCTCCATCAGTGAACACCTCAGTGTGCACAGCTTCACTGCAGTTCACCATCCTTTCTACAGAACCTCTCCTCTCCACAGCTGTGAAACATGGACACTGTGCTGCTGCAGTTTCCAGAAACTGGAACTTCTGCAGACAAAACTGCGGCATTCCAGGAATAACCGACCTCAATGGATCTCACACACTAAAATATTCACAAAGACCAGCTGAACAGGCTGTAATACCACATTAATAAATGATATAATCCCTCAGTCACGTCTCAGCACCGTCAGAGGCTCCGAGCAGCGACGCAGGCAGTGATACGACGCCGTGTGGACCAATCAGTGACCTGCTGCTCCACATGCTGATGTGCTGATGTGTTCATGTGTCTGAAGTGTTCTGCTGCGTTAATGCTGGCGCGTATGATGAACAGAGGATCAGGACTCTTCAGGAGGAGAAATGCGAACGAGTGAGCGCACGTTTACCTGCTTGATCCGGGGAAGATCTTTTATGTTCTCCTCCTTCTTCTGTAACTCGTCCTGCCACTGTTTCAGATACTCCTGCAGATCAACCTTCCCCCGACCTGAGACAGAGAGAGAGAGACAGAGAGAGAGAGACACAGAGAGAGGTTAATATAAAGAAGGTGTTCCTCTGTAGACTGTGTTCTGTTTATGTGTGAAATGAAAGCAGTAAAATTTCACCTCTCTCTGGACTTTTCCTGATCACTCCATCATCAGCACTCTCTAAACACAACACACACACAGCATCATCAGCACTGAGTACAATTACACACAAACGCACACACACACACACACACACAGAGCATCATCAGCACTGAGTACAACTACACACACACACACACACACACAGCATCAGCACTGAGTACAACTACACACACACACACACACACAGCATCAGCACTGAGTACAACTACACACACACACACACACACACACACAGCATCAGCACTGAGTACAACTACACACACACACACACACACACACACACACACACACACACTCAGCATCAGCACTGAGTACAACTACACACACACACACACACACACACACACACACACACACACTCAGCATCAGCACTGAGTACAACTACACACACACACACGTAACCTTGATACTCGGGGGGCAGGGGTGTAGGTGGGGGGTGTCTGGGCTAATTGTTTTGAATGTGTGTCCAGTAAAAGAGAGAACTGTGGACCTGAGAGCTGGAATCATGTGTGAATGTTACATTCATAAATAAATTATTTCATTATTGTTTCTTTAATGTAAAATAGAGACTCTGTGAAACGGTACACAGCGCTCTGATCTGTCCGGCCTGCGCGCTGATACTCTGATCAACAGCTCGGTTCAGTTCATCTGACCAACAAACAGGACCTTAAAGCTTCTCTGGCTTTAGGGCAGAAACAGCAACCAGGGAAAAAACACTTAGAATCACCATAGCGACGGAAATCAAAGCTCGAACAGCAAACGCAGTGACTCTCAGTCAACTCTGGTTACTGCTCAGTAATTACCAGATAAGGATTATCATATTAAAATGATGGAACCGTTAAAAAGTGAAAATAAAGCTCTAATTTAAAACACAATAAAGATGCTAAATTAACTGATGTGTGCTGTATCGGTGTTTCTGCCGTCTGCAGGAGACCAGCTACAGCCGAACGCCGTGAAGAACCAGCGAGTTAAATACGCGCAAATTGAACACAGTCGAATTTTCTGGTTGCCATAGCGACTCTGCACGGTTAAAATTATCTGACTATTTTAAAATTAATGTCACTATTGTGGTGATGTTAAAACTGTTCTTTGCAGTTTCACTACTGCAGCGTTCTCAGACTGGGGGGGCGTTTCCCCCTCAACTTCAGTTCAACAGGGCAAAAGACACAATAGCCCACTCATCCCCCACTCCCACCCCCACCCCCACCCCAACATACACACACCTGAACACAGTAAAAGAGAGAGTGAGAGAGAGAGAGAGAGAGAGAGAGAGAGAGAGAGAGACAGAGAGAGACAGAGAGACAGAGAGAGAGAGGAGCGACAGCTAACCAGAAAATCGAGTAGAGACAGAGAGATCTTCAGCTGGAAGAGCAGAAGCAGACGGTCCTAAAGCCTTACAGATCGGAGCTCCTGCTAACAGACACACACAGACTCACAGCATCAGCACCGTAACCTTTACTGCAGTTACAGTAATGACTAATCTATAGAGGAGTTACTGTAATGACTAATCTACAGAGGAATTACCGTAATGATTAATCTATAGAGGAGTTACGGTAATGAGTAACCTATAGCGAAGTTACTGTTATGACTAATCTACAGAGGAGTTACTGTAATGACTGATCTACAGAGGAGTTACTATAATGACTAATCTACAGAGGAATTACTGTAATGATTAATCTATAGAGGAGTTACGGTAATGAGTAACCTATAGCGAAGTTACTGTTATGACTAATCTACAGAGGAGTTACTGTAATGACTGATCTACAGAGGAGTTACTATAATGACTAATCTACAGAGGAATTACTGTAATGATTAATCTATAGAGGAGTTAGGGTAATGAGTAACCTATAGCGAAGTTACTGTTATGACTAATCTACAGAGGAGTTACTGTTATGACTAATCTACAGAGGAGTTACTTTAATGACTGATCTACAGAGGAGTTACTATAATGACTAATCTACAGAGGAATTACTGTAATGATTAATCTATAGAGGAGTTACGGTAATGAGTAACCTATAGCGAAGTTACTGTTATGACTAATCTACAGAGGAGTTACTGTTATGACTGATCTACAGAGGAGTTACTGTTATGACTAATCTACAGAGGAGTTACTGTAATGACTGATCTACAGAGGAGTTACTGTAATGACTGATCTACAGAGGAGTTACTGTAATGACTGATCTACAGAGCGGAGGTGATCATACCTGGCTGCAGATGAAGCTTGAAGAGAAATTTGAGCTTTTCTGTGAAGGAGCCGTTATACAGGATATCTGTAAACAAACACAAACACCATTCTCACAGACGTGTCACTTAAAGGTCAGAGTGAAAATAACAGTTCAGGGTGAAGGTGAAAGGTCAGGTGATGGGTCTGGATGAAGGTGAAGGGTCTGGATGAAGGTAAAAGGTTAGGTGAAGGTGAAAGATCGGGCTGAAAGGTCAGGGTTAAAGGTCATGATTAGGCTCACCCAGGGTGCAGAGGAACTCTTTGAAGTTGACGAGTCCGTCTCTGTTCTCGTCAGCCAGACGGAACGCCGAGCGGGCGAGCGAGTGAGAGTGTGAGTGTGTGTTGGGCGTCCAGGGCAGCAGCAGGTTGAACAGAGCGCTGAACTGAGACTGACCCAGCTGGTACTGATCCAGATACGGCAGGCTGGGGTCGTGATTCTGCAGAGACGGACTGCTGACGGACCAGTAACAGCTGATAAAGTGCTGCCTCTGTAACACACACACACACGCACACACACACACACACACACACACACACACACACACCACAGCGCCAGTGCAATAATTGCATAATTAGGAAATGAACAAAGCCATTCACGAACTGCTCTAGAGAAACGTACCGAGTCAGAACTGTTCACAGTGGTGGTGATAGGAACCAGACGTCCACCTCTAAAAGCTCCCTCACAGAAAGTTCCTACATGAAATGGTTATGAATTCACTGCCTGATGACTGAGACACTGTTTTATGATAGTTTAGAGAACTTAAACTCCATTCATGGTGGAGGGATACATGCAGGGCGCTGTGAGGCAAAATAGTCCCCAAAGAAAACTTATTATTTCAGATTTTCCACTATTTTCCATCATCAACATTCCATATAAACTCAGAAGACTCGTGTAGGTTCACTGGTGGTTCTGGATAGTAAATAAAATGTCTATATCTGTGTTGTAGTCATGGCGACCCCTGGTTCCTATCACCACCACTGTAAAGACATCTGAACCATTTCACACCAAACCACTCTGAATCTCTCTGATTACACCTCACTCACTGAATTATGGGGGAATTTTGAAAAATGGGTGGAGTTTTCCTTAGATTGTAAACACTAGGTGAGTGTGTTCGTGTGCAGATGTGTACAGTGTGTATATTGTGTGTGTGTGTGTGTGTGTTTTACCTTAAAGAGTAAATAGAGCTCCTCCAGCTGAGAAGCACTGAACTTCACATCCTGAGCAACAACTCGCAACTAAACAACAACAACAACAACAACGACAACAACAACACTTTTAATAATTTAAAACACAAATCAGTAAACATAAACAAAGATTAATACAACTCTGCAAAGCTTTACTTCATCAGAACATCCTCAAGTCCAACTGGAGTCTAAAGTGACCATTTAAGACTCATTTATTGTTTTTCTGTAATCTCCCATTAATATGTGATCACCTTAGCCCCGCCTCTAGTGCGTTCTGATTATTGATGATGTCACTGTGTGGGCGGAGAATAATATTTACCAATAATATGACGTCTACATCACAGTAATACATCACAGTAATACATCACAGTACAGAAGGAGAACCAGCACCTATTTCACATTCACACTGAGATTAAACCGAATATCTATTCCAGATTAAATTTTTATAAATGAAATATAGTTTAAAATTAAAACCTATAATAAGAAAAAAGAACTGCTCATAACATTTTACGTCTACAATAATGATACCAGATTATTCTAAAAATGCAGCTTTATTCAGACGTTTTGAATCCTGATAATTACAGTGAGAATCAGTTTCATATTTATTTAAACTGAGGGAGCAGAACATTTCTGTACTCACGACATTCTGCTTGGTGGTCTCCTCGAGGGTCTGAATGACATAGAGTTTATTCCGCTTCCTCATACTCTCCACCTCCTCCCACCGAATGTCCCCGAACCTCTGACACACACACACACACACCCACACACACACACCCACACACACACACACACACACACACACTCACAGAGTCAGAGTGATTTATTTATGTGTTTATGAGTGCTTGTCGTGTTTAAGTGAGCGCGGCAACGGGGAAACGTTGCCATGGTGACAGCATCACCGGTGATACAGATGATGATTAGAGGAGCTTTAGCTGCGCTGACTGTTTACTTAAGGTGGAATTAAGCTCTGCACTCATCTAATATCTCGTTGTGTAACACTGGGCTCACCTGGACTTCAGCAATGAGACGTTCAGCATCTCAATCCCCCCAAAAAACAACATTCGGTTTATTTTACCAAACGCTGAGAAAACTGAACTCCTGATGAAACGCTTTGCTGAAAGTGACGGAACTGTCCGTCACAATAAACATTCAACTACTGAATTGCTGAACTACGAGCAGAAACTAATGCAAATTTACAATAAAGTGATTTATCAACAGGGAGAGAAAGATTCTGTTCAGGTGGAGAAATAAAAGTATGACACCATGGAGGCACATATGGAGTAACTGAGTCATGGATAGGAGGATATGAGATCACTGTACACTGTACACTCCATATTTCACAACACATTTTTGTAATCATAAAAAAAGTTTCTCCTTTCCTCTCGTCTTTTTTCCCCTCTGATGTAGCTCCAGGGCACACAATGACAAATCTGACCTGTTCGGTCTCCATGACGACTTCAGTATGGACTGAATTTCGGACAGTATCTATTCCAGAATAACAGTTCCTACCTTCATAATCTCATCATGAACTCCAGATAAGAAAACAGCATCACACAAACATCCTAACTAGACTAAACCTCCTAAATCCTGTCCTAACTTTAGGATGAACCCCAACAGGGTCTGAACTTCTGTTTAAGGTCCGTTTCTATGGTTTTTAGGCAGCTGAGTCAGCAGCATAGTTCACTACCAGCATAATGAGCTCCATTTATTTCTACTGTAAAACGCTGCTTTCACTGTGAGATGATTTTCTTTTCTAACTCTGCGTTTTAAAGATCTCAGACGCTGCAGACTCGATCTCCACCGCCCCTCTGATCACCTTCGTGTGTTAATGTTGATGATGAAATATTACAGTGATGGTGGTAAATAATGAGGAGACGGAGCTGAACGTGTGTCTGTTTATTAGGAGGAGTAACGTTAGCGTGCTCGGCTAAAGCGTTTGGGAAATGGAGACTGAAACTGGGGAGCGGCGACGCTCTGATAAACAGCAGGGGGCGCTCTCACAGTATTCACTACTCATAGTTTATCACTCTTTAGTTTAGTTTGATCTTTTTTACAAAAACATTTTGATTACGTGTTTATGTTTCAGCTCTGTATAGATTGTCACTTGCTAGGAAAGATAAGATTATAGAAGACAAACTATGATTAAATTCGCTTCTGTAATACAAAGTAGTGAAAAATCTTATTTTGACCTGTGAGATCTCAACTTAGGACTAAAGTTAAGAAGTTTCTGTAAATTCATACATTACTGTGTGCAGTTTGTAAAGTTCGCTGTGACTCTGACAAAATCCCAACCATAAAAGAGTCAAAAAGAGAACAACAGAAAATCCAGTTTGCTATCGTCCATCAAATGTGTGTGTGTGTGTGTGTGTGCTTGTACCTCATAGGCCTCTCTGATGAGGTCACTGATGTCAACGCTCTGAGCTGGTTTATGATTGGCTGGTGCGGATGCCTGCTGTACAGTGGCTGGGAGAGGACTGTCTTTATTAGTCACACTGTCGAAAAACCTGCAGAACAAAATGAGAAAATAGTCATAGACATTTTTTAATAAAACCATATTAAAAAATGTAACGCAAAAATGTGAATGTAAACGTAAATCTGCGCAGCAGATTCGCGCCTCACTCTCTATAGATCATCTCCCATTTACTGTCCTTCACTGAGAACACAGGTAATGATCAAAACTAGACAGCCTATCAGAGTAAAGCGTGTGGGGAGGAGGCGGGGTCTGTGCTATGGACACACCCACACTCTAATGATCAGACTTCTATTCTGAAGAGTTTATAAACTCTTTTTTAAGCTGTTATGATGGTGATAAATAGTGAGTAAATGTTTCGTCACTACAGAGGACCAGAGGAGGGGCTTTAGGGGTCAAAGGTGAAAGGGTGGAGCTTTTTTGGGGTTAGCTAAAGGTCACCTGTTCAGGATGGTGACCGCCTCTGCGTCGTCATGGCAACAGAGCAGGCTGTCCATGTTGTAGTGCAGGACGGCGAGGGCCAGCTGCAGCACGGCTCGGATCCCGTCGAAGAAGAAACAGTCGACCACGTTGACGGCGCTCTCGATGGGCAGCACGCTGATAAACAACGTCAGAAACCACGACAACGAGACGGAGGAGAAGAAAGACATGTCGGTCATGTGATCGGTCAGCGCGGTCAGGTGGTCCCGGATCAGCTCCTCAAACACAGCCTGGTCCACCAGAGCACCTGAAATACACAGTTTACATACAGTTTAGCTGGTCACCCAGAACGTCATAAGGGTTGACCAGCATACCAGTGTCCGAAACACAAGCTGGTAGCTATACTGGACTATGATGGTTTTCGAGCAGGGATTTCAGTCTTTGTCCTCTAAAGGTTTGTCAGTGGAGCTTCAGGTCACTGTAATCTAACCTGTCCTGCGGTCTGTCGAGCTGTTAGCCTCCACGCTAAGCTAGCGCTAGCTCCACAATAAGCTTCACTCTACTATTCGTTACACATGCGACACACACACACACACACACACACCCACACACACACACACACAAACACACACACACACACACACACACACACACACCAATGATTCTGCGGTTGAAGTAATCCGGCAGCATCCTCTCGCACACCGCCACCAACAGCCAGAACGCCTCTTCCTCTTTAGCGTACAGCAGCAGCACTGAGGTCAGAATATTCATCGCCTGCAGAGAGAGAGAGAGAGAGAGAGAGAGAGAGAGAGAGAGAGAGAGAGATTGAGTTAATACTAAGCTAGCAGAAGTAACATAGTAAACAGTGCGCTAAAACTGACATTGAGCAAACTGTACCATTTGGCCAACGCTACGCTAAAGCTGACTGAACCAACGCTGAGCTAACACTGAACTAACGCTCAGCTAACGCTGAGCTAACACTGAACTAACGCTAAGCTAAACTGAGTTAACACTGAGCTAACACTGAGCTAACGCTGAGCTAACGCTGAACTAACGCTCAGCTAACGCTGAGCTAACACTGAGCTAACACTGAACTAACACTGAACTAACACTACAGAGACCACATTCTAAGCTAACATTGAGCTTCGCTGGGGTACCTGGCAGTATCCAATTTTGGGGTTGCGGTGAGCGTAAGCGGTTAGCACTCTGCGCAGGGCAGATATTCCCGTGTCCGTCTGGAACGCCGGGTGTTCCGGGAGAGAACGGTGCAAATCTCGCTCGATCTCATCACACGCCAGAGAGCTGCTGCCCATACACTCGTCCAGCAGCGCCGCGTAATAGCCAGGATGGGTGGCCATGTCATTCACTGCACCTACTCACACACACACACACACACACAGTAATACACAGAAAGACACTGAGGTAACATTATACTAACATTGCGCAAACACTATGGTAACATTTAGATAACACTAAGCTAACAGTGAACTAACAGTGAGCTAACATTGAGCAAACATCGAGCAAACACAGCTGACACTGAGGTAACCCTGAGCTAACAATGAGCTAACGCTGAGCTAATGCTGAGGAAACATTGAGGTAACCTTGAGCTAACACTGAGGTAACCTTGAGCTAATGCTGAGCTAACACTGAGGTAACCCTGAGCTAACACTGAGGTAACCTTGAGCTAAAGCTGAGCTAACACTGAGGTAACCCTGAGCTAACACTGAGGTAACACTTGAGCTAAAGCTGAGCTAACACTGAGGTAACCGTGAGCTAACACTGAGGTAACCCTGAGCTAACACTGAGGTAACCCTGAGCTAACACTGAGATAACATTGAGCTAACGCTGAGGTAACCCTGAGCTAACGCTGAGGTAACCTTGAGCTATCGCTGAGCTAACCTTGAGGTAACGCTGAGCTAACGCTGAGGCAACCTTGAGCTAACGCTGAGGTAACATTGAGGTAACCCTGACCTAACGCTGAGGTAACAATGAGCTAACGCTGAGGTAACACTGAGGTAACATTGAGGTAACCCTGACCTAACGCTGAGGTAACAATGACCTAACGCTGAGGTAACACTGAGGTAACATTGAGGTAACATTGAGGTAACCCTGACCTAACGCTGAGGTAACACTGAGGTAACCCTGACCTAACGCTGAGGTAACAATGAGCTAACGCTGAGGTAACGCTGAGCTAACACTGAGATAACCTTGAGCTAACACTGAGATAACCTTGAGCTAACACTGAGGTAACCCTGATCTAACGCTGAGGTAACGCTGAGGTAACCCTGAGCTAACGCTGAGGTAATACTAGAGCCAGTTTGAGAAGTCTGGCCACTTCCAATTTCCTATGTTATATAAAGAATAACTACAGAAAACTGACGTAACACTAAACTAACACTGAGGTAAGACTAAACTAACACTGACGTAACACTAAACTAACACTGAGGTAACCCTGAAGTAACACTGAGCTGACACAGAGTCTACTGATGTTTAGCGTTAGCCTCGTAGCTCCAGTGGATATCTGCACATTTTGCTGAACTGGTTCTTTGTGTATCTCTAACAGGCCTGACTGTGTAGTTTCTGACAGCGTGTGACTCACTGTTATCTATAAACAGGGACTGAAGTTCATTAGCATAGCTAAACACAGCAGCTCCATCCTGAAGTCTGAACGCTGTCCGTGTTTTTATCCACACAGACTCACAGTACCTGAGAAGAGCATCCACAGTTCTCCACGGAGCGTCTCCGGAACTCCACGCACGACGAGGTCGCGGGTCTTTTTGGTGCAGAACATTCCGCTCCCCCGACCGTATTCGGCAAAGTGGATCTGCCACGACTGCTCCTTCATTCGCTCCTTCAGCTGCCAATCACAGCATTACCATGGCAACAGTTAGTGGTATAGCATCACTGTGCGGCACGAGACTTGAATATGATTCAGTCTTCTGTTCAATTACGTTAATATCTTACTATCAAGCTGATACACTAACGAAGAGCCAATTCAGAGCTATTACTAGGCTAATGTTGAGCTAACACTGCCCTACAACAGCTAAGAGCAAAAACTGCGCTAAAACTGAACTAACACTGGTCTAAAACTTAACTAACACTGATCTAAAACTGAACTAACAGATCTAAAACTGAACTAACACTGGTCTAAAACTGAACTAACACTGAGCTAAAACTGAGCTAAAACTGGACTAAAATTTTGCTAAAGATGAGCTAATGCTGCATTTGACCAAACCTGGAATTTCTCAAAATCAAAGAAAACACCCCACCAACTGGGAATTCCTACTCGGAAAGTCGGTGTGGCAAACTCAACTCTGAATTCAGCGTGTGACGTCAAATCAACAGGGCTGCTCCCACCTACAGCAGTAGTAAAGAACCACCTCTCTACTTTCAGTGAGGCATTCAGTCCGTCAACATTCACCATGAAGTTTCCTTGTTCTGAGAAAGTAAATACACCGTGGAACTTTCCACATCCGAGCCAAACGCAGCATCATACTGAGCTGTTTCTAACACTGAGCTATTAAACTAATATTACACTAACACTGAGCTATTAAACTAATGATATATTAATACTGAGCTATTAAACTAATGATATATTAATACTGAGCTATTAAACTAATGTTATATTAACACTGAGCTATTAAACTAATGTTATATTAACACTGAGCTACTAAACTAATGTTATATTAACACTGAGCTATTAAACTAATATTACACTAACACTGAGCTATTAAACTAATGTTATATTAACACTGAGCTATTAAACTAATGATATATTAACACTGAGCTATTAAACTAATATTACACTAACACTGAGCTATTAAACTAATGTTATATTAACACTGAGCTATTAAACTAATGATATATTAATACTGAGCTACTAAACTAATGTTATATTAACACTGAGCTACTAAACTAATGTTATATTAACACTGAGCTATTAAACTAATGATATATTAATACTGAGCTACTAAACTAATGTTATATTAACACTGAGCTATAAACTAATTTAACTAACACTGAGCTATTAAACTAATATTATAACACTGAGCTATTAAACTAATATACATAACACTGAGCTATTAAACTAATGTATATTAACACTGAGCTATTAAACTAATGATATATTAACACTGAGCTATTAAACTAATGATATATTAACACTGAGCTATTAAACTAATGATATATTAACACTGAGCTATTAAACTAATGATATATTAACACTGAGCTATTAAACTAATGATATATTAATACTGAGCTATTAAACTAATGTTATATTAACACTGAGCTATTAAACTAATGATATATTAATACTGAGCTACTAAACTAATGTTATATTAACACTGAGCTATTAAACTAATGTTATATTAATACTGAGCTATTAAACTAATGTCATATTAACACTGAGCTATTAAACTAATGATATATTAACACTGAGCTATTAAAGTAATGTTATATTAACACTGAGCTACTAAACTAATGTCATATTAACACTGAGCTATTAAAGTAATGATATATTAACACTGAGCTATTAAACTAATGTTATATTAACACTGAGCTATTAAACTAATGATATATTAACACTGAGCTATTAAACTAATGTTATATTAACACTGAGCTATTAAACTAATGTTATATTAACACTGAGCTATTAAACTAATGTTATATTAACACTGAGCTATTAAACTAATGTATATTAACACTGAGCTATTAAACTATATTACACTAACACTGAGCTATTAAACTAATGTTATATTAACACTGAGCTACTAAACTAATGTTATATTAACACTGAGCTATTAAACTAATATTACACTAACACTGAGCTATTAAACTAATGATATATTAACACTGAGCTATTAAACTAATGTTATATTAACACTGAGCTATTAAACTAATGATATATTAACACTGAGCTACTAATGTTATATTAACACTGAGCTATTAAACTAATGATATATTAACACTGAGCTATTAAACTAATATTACACTAACACTGAGCTATTAAACTAATATTACACTAACACTGAGCTATTAAACTAATGTTATATTAACACTGAGCTATTAAACTAATGATATATTAACACTGAGCTATTAAACTAATGTTATATTAACACTGAGCTATTAAACTAATGATATATTAACACTGAGCTATTAAACTAATATTACACTAACACTGAGCTATTAAACTAATATTACACTAACACTGAGCTA
Source organism: Colossoma macropomum (assembly GCF_904425465.1). Taxonomy (NCBI): domain Eukaryota; kingdom Metazoa; phylum Chordata; class Actinopteri; order Characiformes; family Serrasalmidae; genus Colossoma; species Colossoma macropomum. Next base: position 8,389,881 of record NW_023494794.1, read on the forward strand.
TTAAACTAATATTACACTAACACTGAGCTACTAAACTAATATTACACTAACACTGAGCTATTAAACTAATGTTATATTAACACTGAGCTATTAAAGTAATGATATATTAACACTGAGCTATTAAAGTAATGTTATATTAACACTGAGCTACTAAACTAATGATATATTAACACTGAGCTATTAAACTAATGATATATTAACTGAACCAACACTGAACCAAACTGAGCTAAAATGCAGCCACATTACGGTAAAACTGAGCAGAGTTGGTTTAAGGAGAGCCTGGTCACTTCCTGTTTCTCCCACTATATCAAAAACACGACTGCAAAACTAGAGGGCGCTCGCCTGCAAGTCCTCAATGAATAAACAAACATTACTGCTACTGAGCGCTGATTGGTTAGAAACGCTGCCACTGAGCGCTGACTGGTTAGCACTACTACTACTGAGAGCTGATTGGTTAACATTACTGCTACTGAGCGCTCAATGGTTAGCAATGCTGCTACTGAGTGCTGATTGGTTAGCACTACTGCTACTTAGTGCTGATTGGTTAGCGTTACTGTTCTGTGTTCAGGATATGAGTGTTTATATTATATTAAAAATGTTTAAGCACTTATAAACTTTGCTCAACTGCTCCATCTTAACCCATTCAGCTTGGACTCACTCAGGAGCGCCTTCTAGCGTTGAGAAACCGGAGAACGTCACAGAGCGGTAATCCTCCTCTTTACATATTCTCTGGTAACACTAAGATAACATCACAGAAACATCAGAAGCAACGTTACTCACCATTTTTGGGTCGAGGTTTTCAGCATCCTGCGGGTGGAAAACGTTCATCAGAGCTTCAGTGCTGACGGCCGGCTGTGTCTGACCAACCATCACGTCCTCCTCATCATCACACAGAGGCAGCTGCACAAACAGACGGTCAGTGTTTCAGTTTTTATATCATCTGCTCATCAGGTCTGTATTCTTCTGTGCTTCTCACACTGGATCATATTCATCAAAGCTGTGTGGTCAAATCTGACTGTGAATTAAGTGTTTCACAAATTTTACCCACAGTTTTCTTATTCTTCAGTTTCATCTTTGGCGTATCTGTACGATCAAGATCATCAGATTTGAGTGTAAATGTTTAACAACCTAAAAAATGCCTGATTTGCAGTTAACTAACCAAAACTACTATCAATAATTTCATCAATAATATCAATAATACGAATAAAAGTAGAAGTTTGAGCACATTTGTGATGTACCTTTTTTACATGCACATTAATATAAACAAACGCTGCGACTATTCCATGTTCTATTTGAGGATATTACACTGTGCTTTTGTTTTATACTACTGACTCCGCCCACAAAATAAACAAATCAAAACACAGCTAGTGTCACACACTGCAATAACACAGCGTTTAAATATGATATTTTACTCTACAAAATCACATCATTCAACTGTCTTAAAAGCAGTAAGTTGTTTTGCTTATTTTACATTTTATTCTTTCCAATGGTTGTAATTTTAACACTATAAAGTTTGGTCAGTAGGGGGAGCAGTGCACTCACCGCTCCACCTCAAACTCCACCTACCAGCCCAGCCACTGGCTCACGAGGCACTGAATGCTGTCGTTTTATTGGCTCCCTACTGAAACATCTAAATGAAATAGGGCATATTTTATGTAAATGATATGTAAATGAGGAACTGGTTGGCATGGCGCTTGATTTCATGCACCGAAGCTGATTCATCATTTATGAGTTTAATGAATCAGATGCAGACAGGGCTGCCGACTCTCACGCACTGGCCGTGAGAATCATGCATTTAGGTCTAATCTCACGCTCTCACGCCACACATGCATTTTTACATTTCTCCTATCATTACTGTTGCTATGGATATGGCCGGTATCCATAACAACAGTAAACCGATGAACAACGTCTGTGGAAGATGAATCACAGGTGAGGTGCAAACTCAACATAATGCACCTGTATTTCCACCCCAGCTGTACTGTGTGTGAGTGTGTGTGTGTGTATGTGTGAATGATTAAAGGTGAACCAGGTGGGCGGAGCAGAAGCAGGAAGTTACCTGAGCGCTGGCGGAGTGCTGAGGGCTCGACGATGCAGAGCACTTCCTCCGGATGGTCGCAGCCAAACGGTCAAAATCACGAACCTCAGAAAACCGGAAAGCTCTTTTCCCCCGAACACCCACACTCAGCGCACGACTGCTGCGGTCAGGCAGCTCCACGCTGACCACCTAACTCACACACACACAGACATACACAAACACACACACAGACACAGATATGCACAAAATTACACACACACACACAAAGAGCCAGAGACATACACAAACACACAAACACACAAAAACACACACAGACAGACAGGCAGACACAATCACACAGATCAGTGTCAATATTTATAACACACAGCGTATGAGTGCAAACCAATGTTTACAAACAAAAACAGTCACTCACTCAGTCAGTCAGTCTGCCAGTCACTCAGTCTGTCAGTCAGTCAGTCACTCAGTCACTCCCTCACTCAGTCAGTTAGGCTGTCAGTCACTCAGTCAGTCATTTAGTCAGTCAGTCAGTCAGTCACTCACCTCCCGTAAGGGAATGATGAGGTGGCACTGGCTGCCATCCTGGCTGGCGAAGCAGAGGTATCTCTCCGACACACAGATTTTGCCCAGCGTGTTGTAGTGGCTGAAGGGAACCCAGAGGAAACTCTCATAAACTTCACACAGGTTCTCCTCCTGTGGCAGACGGAAAAACGACCGGAATGCCTGATTCCTCGCATGCACCTCCAGAGCCCTGCAGAACAATGTGGAGCACAGCAAACCAGAGAGCAGCACTGTGAACCACTAATAAATCAGAGTAAAGCACAACATACAGAAGCACAAACAGTATAGTACAGTACAGTATGTAGTCCCTCTGAGTGATGTGTGGTATTGTGTAGTACAGTATGTAGTGCCTCTGAGTGATGTGTAGTATTGTGCAGTATTGTGTTGTACAGTATAGTACAGTATGTAGTACTTCTGAGTGATGTATAGTATTGTGCAGTATAGTATGTAGTACCTCTGAGTGATGTGTAGTATTGTGCAGTATTGTGTAGTATAGTATAGTATAGTATAGTATGTAGTCCCTCTAAGTGGGGCGTAGTACAGTACAGTATGTAGTCCCTCTGAGTGATGTGTATAGTATGTAGTCCCTCTAAGTGGGGCGTAGTATTGTGTAGTACAGTATAGTTCAGTATGTAGAACCTCTGAGTGATGTGTAGTATTGTGTAGTACAGTATAGTACAGTATGTAGTCCCTCTGAGTGGGGCATAGTATTGTGTAGTACAGTATAGTTCAGTATGTAGTCCCTCTGAGTGATGCGTAGTATTGTGTAGTACAGTATAGTTCAGTATGTAGTCCCTCTGAGTGATGCGTAGTATTGTGTAGTACAGTATAGTACAGTATGTAGTCCCTCTGAGTGATGTACAGTATTGTGTAGTACAGTATTGTTCAGTATGTAGCACCTCTGAGTGATGTGCAGTATTGTCTAGTACAATATAGTTCAGTATGTAGTCCCTCTGAGTGATGTGCAGTATTGTGTAGCACAGTATAGTACAGTATGTAGCACCTCTGAGTGATGTGCAGTATTGTCTAGTACAATATAGTTCAGTATGTAGCACCTCTGAGTGATGTGCAGTATTGTGTAGTACAGTATAGTTCAGTATGTAGTCCCTCTGAGTGATGTACAGTATTGTGTAGTACAGTATTGTTCAGTATGTAGCACCTCTGAGTGATGTGTAGTATTGTGTATTACGGTATAGTACAGTATGTAGCACCTCTGAGTGATGTGCAGTATTGTGTAGTACAGTATAGTTCAGTATGTAGTCCCCCTGAGTGATGTGCAGTATTGTGTAGTACAGTATAGTTCAGTATGTAGCACCTCTGAGTGATGTGCAGTATTGTGTATTACGGTATAGTACAGTATGTAGCACCTCTGAGTGATGTGCAGTATTGTGTAGTACAGTATAGTTCAGTATGTAGTCCCTCTGAGTGATGTGCAGTATTGTGTAGTACAGTATAGTTCAGTATGTAGTCCCTCTGAGTGATGTGCAGTATTGTGTAGTACAGTATAGTTCAGTATGTAGTCCCTCTGAGTGATGTGCAGTATTGTGTAGTACAGTATAGTACAGTATGTAGGACCTCTGAGTGATGTGCAGTATTGTGTAGTACAGTATAGTTCAGTATGTAGCACCTCTGAGTGATGTGCAGTATTGTGTAGTACAGTATAGTTCAGTATGTAGCACCTCTGAGTGATGTGCAGTATTGTGTAGTACAGTATAGTTCAGTATGTAGCACCTCTGAGTGATGTGCAGCGGGTCAGACAGCGGGTGGTCCGTGCTGAAGGTTTCTTTGTCAAAGAGCCGCGTGATGGCGTAGTCGGCGAGCTGCTGCATGAGCAGGTAGGTTTGCTGGAGCCGCAGGAACATGGAGAAGAAATGATCCTCACCGCGCACACATACACGGATACTCTCCGCCAGCAGCACGCTGGACGTACGCTCCAAACGGCTCACCTCATCCCACGAAAACACCAGCTTCACTGAGAGGAAACACAGCACGATGACACTGCGATTAAAGAGCAACGCTAACGACCTTTAGCTCCGCCTCCCTTCTCCACTCTCCTGCAGGGATTTGGGTTAACAGCTGCTGACCACTGCTATACAATCATGGTTACGTTAATATTGAAACAGTGTCTGATCAGCCATTACATCAGCTATCGCTAACGAGCTACAGCTTAGCTACAATCAGTAGCTACATTAGGAAAACAGCAGCATTATCAACTTATCTAACGTTGCATAACGAAGCGGTTTTAGGCAGTTTAAACTAGTTTAAACTAGCTGTGCGCCTCACCCTCGTTGCCCAGCAGGTAAGAGTAGAAGCAGATGAAGTTGGTGCTGAGGTAGATCCAGCCCTGGTTTGGAACTCGTCCTCTCCAGTAGCTGCAGGAGAAATACGTCACCAGCTTCTCTCGCTTCGGCAAACCGAACAGACGCTCGAACCGCAACACGGCCTCCCGAAAGCGCTCAGGGTCTTCATCATCACCACCGCTCGATTTCCCCTCCTCCGCTATCAGACCCTACACACACACACACACACACGCTATCATGTAAGATTCAATGTTTATTAAATAATTATTACACATTCACTGAGCTCAACACAGAGCAATAAACAGTCTACACTGACCGCTTCACTGCAGCAGGACAGTTAAAGAGCTCTGAGCTTTAAAATTCAATACTTTAATGTTAAAATGAATCACTTTATTAACACAGAGTAACCAGATTCCACATCATTCAACATCAAATTTCAAAATAGTCGGTCTGATCAGCGTCAGGGAGCCAATAAGCCCGCTTGTTCCAAAATCTAGATATCTGATTGGCTGTCTAAATTACACATAAATTATACATCTGTTTAAGTTTCAGGCCTCTGCAGTCTGTAAATACACCAACTCCCAGCACTGAAACCACGCCCACTCCGTTTTAATGTAGAAAAGGAATAAAAAGGAATCAGTATCAAAGTCAAGGTTTTGTACTGTATCAGTATCAAAAAATCTAAATGACACTTTGGAGAAAAAACAACAACATTTTGTTATGATAAAATAATAATATAAATAAGGAAATAATAATTAAAGCAATAAATGATGCCAAAAAGCCCTGAGCCTTTTCCCAGATAGAAGGATTATTATTATTATTATTATTAGTAGTAGTAGTAGTAGTAGTATTGTTGTTGTTGTTGTTATGCTAATAATTATTATCGTATTACATTATTTACTTTTTATTATTAACATTAATTTAATAATATCGTGTGTCTCACTCGAATCTTGCCCTGGACGAAGCTAGTGATGTCATCATCAGAGTCGAACACAGAGAGTGTTCTCATCACATTGACCTGCAGCCAATCCCAGTGCTGAGAGATCTCCTCCAGAGACGCACCTGCACACACGATCGCACACACACACACACACACACACACACACACACAGAAACGCACAAATAGTATATTATACTATAATAATATACACACACACGTACTTAAATACATACATATATATATACATATATATATACACACATATATATATATGTGTGAAGCATGTTCTAAGGCCGATTCAGATGGGATTAATTGTGCGTGCGGTTCTGTGGTCGGTTCCTCTTTCACAGCTGCTGCTGTGTGATTTTATTTCCGTCTGGATCAGATGTCAGTGTCTCTCTCCTCCTCTGAGAAAATTACAGGCTGAATCATCTTCTGTTTTTCACTGAACTCCACGCTGCTCTGATCAGTTTAGTCCTCCTCCAGTTCACCCTCTCACCCCCCCTTAAACCCCTTCTCAACCCCCCCCCTCACTCCCCCATCCCCCCACCACCCCTCACCCCCCCATCCCCCCACCACCCCTCACCCCCCCTCCACCCCTCACCCCCCACTCACCACCCCTCACCCCCCTCACCACAGGCGATGCTCCAGTACACCTGTGAATCAGGTGTTTGGTGTAAGATTCTGTATGGAGCCACTTTAGCTGTGGAGTCCAGCACTGTGTCCAGAGTCCCGACCAGGAGACCTAAACAAACGCACACAAACAGACACACACACACACACACAGTCTTTTACAGTCAATGATAAGAGGTAACAGCACCACTAACATTAACGGAACAGTACACTGACAGTAAAACTGCAACGCAAAACATGAACAATACCGGTAATTACAGTAACGTTAACGTTAGTGGCAACAGTGGTAGTAAAAGGCACAGGTGGAAATGGCAACGGCAACAGTAATGCTAATGCTATCAGTAACACTGATAATAACGCTATCAATGACAGTAACTGTATCAATAATGTTATCAATAACAGTAAAGGCAACCAGAAGGGTCAAGTTATCAGTAACAGTAATGGTAATGGTAATGTTATCAGTAACAGTACAAGTAACAGTAATGTTACCAGCAAAAATAAAGGTAATGTGTGGTCTGGAAACAGTAACAGTTTATCATAATGTCATCAGTATAACGGCAAAGTAACGGTAACAATATCAGTAACAGTAATATTATCAGTAATAATAACAATAATGTAATGGTAACGATATCAGTAACAGTGATAGTAACTGTAATTGTAGTTTATCACTAACGGTAATGTCATCAGTAACACTAACAGTAATGCAACAGAAACAGTTCTCAGTAACAGTGACAATATTGTTAACAGTAATGTTAGGTAACTGTTACAGTATCAGTAACAGTAATGTTAGGGTAACCACAACAGTATCAGTATCATTAATGTCAAGGTGACTGTTACAGTATCGGTTATAGTTAACCGTTACAGTGTCAGTAACAGTAATGTTAAGGTATCCATAACAGTGTTGGTAACAGTAACGGTAATGTAACTGTAACAGTATCCGTAACAGTAGCGCTAAGCTAACTGTAACAGTAACGTTAAGGTAACTGTAATAGTATCTGCAACAGTAACGTTAAGGTAACTATAATAGTAACATAACAGTAATGTTATGATAACAGTAATTTTACAGTAACAGTAATACGGCAGTAACAGTAACAGTGTAATGTTATGGTAACAGTAATAGTAATTTTACAGTAACAGTAATACTGCAGTAACAGTAACAGTGTAATGTTATGATAACAGTAACAGTGTAATGTTATGGTAACAGTAACAGTGTAATGTTACGGTAACAGTAATACTTCAGTAACAGCAACAGTGTAATGTTATGATAACAGTAACAGTGTAATGTTATGGTAACAGTACCAGTGTAATGTTATGGTCACAGTAATAGTGTAATGTTATGGTAGCAGTAACAGTGTAATGTTACGGTAACAGTAACAGTGTAATGTTATGGTAACAGTAACAGTGTAATGTTACGGTAACAGTAATACTTCAGTAACAGTACCAGTGTAATGTTATGGTAACAGTACCAGTGTAATGTTATGGTAGCAGTAACAGTGTAATGTTACGGTAACAGTAATACTTCAGTAACAGTACCAGTGTAATGTTATGGTAACAGTAACAGTGTAATGTTATGGTAGCAGTAACAGTGTAATGTTACGGTAACAGTAATACTTCAGTAACAGTACCAGTGTAATGTTATAGTAACAGTACCAGTGTAATGTTATGGTCACAGTACCAGTGTAATGTTACGGTAACAGTAACAGTGTAATGTTATGGTAACAGTAATACTTCAGTAACAGTACCAGTGTAATGTTATGGTCACAGTCCCAGTGTAATGTTATGGTAACAGTCCCAGTGTAATGTTATGGTCACAGTACCAGTGTAATGTTATGGTAACAGTCCCAGTGTAATGTTATGGTAACAGTCCCAGTGTAATGTTACGGTACCTGTTGACTGTTAGCTAAACTGAACTGAACTCAGTGAGCATCTGAAGGTGGTAACTGCGCTGTTGACACCGTTACTGTGTGGGTCCCTCATATAAACCAGTTATATCCCCGTTACCGTTTCCCGTTTCTCGTTCACCCACCCGCGATGCCTCCGCCGCCCTCCCCGTAGCCGCGCCGCCGCTGCAGCAGGAAGTACCGGTTGGACCTCTCGGTGACCCACAGCTTCAGCGCGCTCTTCAGCAGCACCTCCTCCGGCCTGAGCCACATGCTGACCCGCCAGGTCCGGTAGATCCTCCAGAGCTCGCGGTTCCTCCGGTTCCTCCGGTTCCTCCGCCGCTCTCCCGCATCACCCTCCGGCCCTGCGCGCTCCGCACACACGTCGACACAAACCGAGCCAACAGCACAGAAATAAACAGCGCTGGGATCTGTAGTCTCAGAGACCCGCGCGCCGGCGCACAGTCAGCACCACGCTGCACACGCGCAAACTACAGCTCCCACAATCCTGCGCGATGCCACGTTCACCTCTGCTCAGTTAAAGGGCCAGTCCCCGTCACATGGGCTCGGCCAGCGTAAACAGAGGAGGTTTGGTCATCGTTGGTGATGAAGTTCAGTAGGAAAAGGTCTGAATAGCCTGTTACGGTGCTGAACTGAATTATCGATTAGATAATGTACTTTTAAATCAGTCATCTGTACCGCGACAGTATCACAGTCTGCACTTTAACCTCGTTTCAGAGACTGAAGCTCAGAGTGCAAACACGCTGTCCACTCACTGTCCACTCTCTGTCCACTGTCAGACTGCTAGATTGGATTGGATTAGATTAACTTTATTGTCCCACCAGGGTAAATTTTTCTTGGGCTACCTAAGACTGCATGCCATCAAAGAACCACCGGACATACAGCTTCACACCCTGACTAATAACATTGATAACATTGATAACATGGAGAAAAAACACACATTGCTCACCTAATGGACTTAAGAACCGTAATGGATGTAGGTACAAAATTATTTCTAATCCTATTTAATCTACACATTGACAGTTTAAGGTCCAGTCCCATTTCACCCCTCGCCCCTCCCACTCAGCCCTACCCCTCTGTTTTGCGAGTTCTCGTCTAGGGGTAGGGTGTCCTGATCCTTGTTGAGACAGAGGGGTAGGGTGAAGTGTTGGGGCTACATGGCCCTCCAAACGGAGGTTTCTCAGAGACTCCAAACGGAGTGATATGAGAGAAAAGGAAAAAACAACGACCCAAAAACCCACCAATGTGAGAATTTTCTCAGTTAAAAAATTACAAAAACCACTGTATTTTCTTAGTTTAATGCCATTTCAGTGTATTAAGGTCGTTTTCTTCATAACAAGCATAAATAAATCGCTAATAGTAGCTGATGTCTCGGTAGCTAGCTGGCTGAATTTCCCATTCCACCTTAAATGAACCTTGAATTTAAGGTGGAACAAGAAAATCTGAACAAGCTGGTGAGTATATAACTTCAGCTTCATATCACTGAAGAATTAGGGGTGGGTGATAATAAATAATTGCCCCCTCTTTGAAGGTGTATGATGCCCTAAATGTAACTAAAGCCCAGCAGTGAGGAGCTGAACTTTACCCTCCTCTGCTGTCACTGCAGACTGGCAGGGTCGCCTACAGAGCAGCGCTGGTAGCTGTTAATGAAGTGATGCTCTTTTTATTTGAGGGTCCCATTTCAGAGGGAAGATTTCAACTTTCAGCAAAATTGTCAAGGGGTGACACTTTAAATCAAGGGGTAAAAATAAGAAATGGAACTGGGCCTTTATCCCCTGTCTGATGGAAGAAGCACATGAACCTGATCACACATTATTCTTCTTGCCAGTCTAATGACAGACTGCTCATAGACCACTGGGGTGGCCAGCAGACTAGCTGTAAGAGCAGTGAGGCATCAACCTGAAGGTTGCAGAGAGAGAAATCCCACTGCAGACTAGGTATACCTGGGGTTCAAGAACATGATGGCATCAGCAGAGGAGACACTTTAAATGTGAGTATTGGGTTTAAACTGAGTCGAATAGCGAACAATACAGATGTTAAAAAAGCCAATGAGGTCTGAAGCAACACTTACGCTAACGTTTCATTCTGTTTTAGGGAGCTAAGAGCCGACAGAGAGACACACCTCCAGCTCTAATAACTGAAAACATAAAAACTAAAATCAAAGTTTCTCCATCTTTAAACAACTGTAAAAGAACTTGACAGGAGCGGCGTTTCGTGACGCAGATCTGCGGTAGAGCAGACGGGTCTACACAGGCGGGTCTACACAGCCTTTAAAGGACACGCTTTCGTAGACCGCCTCCTTCAAAGGCTGCAGCCCCTGAATTGGGACACAGCTGTAGTGTTACTGTGAACAATCAGTGTGATTCAGTTTCCTTTGGGTTGAAGAGAATCTCGTGTCTTCTAAACATTCAGGTTAAGGTGGTTCTTATCACACTGTTCCACAAACCCCTGTATCTCAGCGGAATCTGCAGTGAGGCCGCAGCTCAAAATGCAGCATCGTCCGAAAGTTTAAACAAAAAATTCTCTGTTTACGTACTCTTACTATCATTCGTGTGAAGTATAAACGATAATGGAGAACGATAATGGAGAACTAATGC
>NW_023494794.1:8405844-8433344 GCF_904425465.1 Colossoma macropomum
TAACTCATTACTTTTATAATCTCAAAGTATAACTCATTACTATTATAATCTCAGAGTAACTATAGCTCATTACTCTTATAATCTCAGAGTAACTATAGCTCATTACTCTTATAATCTCAGAGTATAACTCATTACTCTTATAATCTCAGAGTAACTATAGCTCATTACTCTTATAATCTCAGAGTAAATACAAACTCATTACTCTTATAATCTCAAAGTAAGTATAGCTCATTACTCTTATAATCTCAGAGTAAGTATAACTCATTACTCTTATAATCTCAGAGTAACTATAGCTCATTACTCTTATAATCTCAGAGTAAGTATAACTCATTACTCTTATAATCTCAGAGTAAATATAACTCATTACTCTTATAATCTCAGAGTAACTATAGCTCATTACTCTTATAATCTCAGAGTAAGTATAACTCATTACTCTTATAATCTCAGAGTAACTATAGCTCATTACTCTTATAATCTCAGAGTAACTATAGCTCATTACTCTTATAATCTCAGAGTAAGTATAACTCATTACTCTTATAATCTCAGAGTAAATATAACTCATTACTCTTATAATCTCAGAGTAACTATAGCTCATTACTCTTATAATCTCAGAGTAAATATAACTCTTTACTATTATAATCTCAGAGTAAGTATAGCTCATTACTCTTATAATATCAGAGTAAGTATAACTCATTACTCTTATAATCTCAGAGTAACTATAGCTCATTACTCTTATAATCTCAAAGTATAACTCATTACTCTTATAATCTCAGAGTAACTATAGCTCATTACTCTTATAATCTCAGAGTAACTATAGCTCATTACTCTTATAATCTCAGAGTAAATATAACTCATTACTATTATAATCTCAGAGTAAGTATAACTCATTACTCTTATAATCTCAGAGTAAATATAACTCATTACTATTATAATCTCAGAGTAAGTATAACTCATTATGTGTGTGTGTGTTTCTCACTGGTGTGTGTGTGTGTGTGTGTGTGTTTCTCACCAGTGTGTATCTGTGTGTGTTTCTCACTGCTGTGTTTGTGTGTGTGTTTCTCACTTGTGTGTTTGTGTGTGTGTGTGTGTGTGTGTTTCTCACCGGTGTGTATGTCTGAGTTTATAGACTCGTATCCTGAAGACGCTGCGTCGCTGAGTGTGTGAGACACACTGCTGACGTGTGTGTGTGAGACACTGTCGCTGTATGTGTCGGTGTGTGTGTGAGAATCATCAGAGCTGCTGGAGTTTAAATCAGGTTGAGTCTCCTCATCAACCTACAGAGAGAGAGAGACAGAGAGAGAGAGATACAGAGAGATAGAGAGATACACAAAGAGAGAGAGAGAGAGAGAGAGAGAGAGAGATACAGAGAGATACAGAGAGAGATACAGAGAGAGAGAGAGAGATACAGAGAGAGAGAGAGAGAGAGAGAGAGATACAGAGAGAGAGAGAGAGAGAGAGAGAGATACAGAGAGAGAGAGAGAGAGAGAGAGAGAAAGAGAGAGATACAGAGAGAGAGAGAGAGAGAGAGAGAGAGAGAGAGAGAGACATACAGAGAGAGAGAGAAAGAGAGAGTGAGGGGGGATGGTTAGTGTGTGTGGAATTTTATGAGAGTTGAGTCAAAATCTGAGTGCAGTAGCTTTTAGACTGCCCTCTGGTGGAGAACAGAGTCCAGACTCAGCTCTATGCTGCCCTCTGGTGGAGAACAGAGTCCAGACTCAGCTCAACTGCCCCCTATGGTGGAGGACAGAGTCCAGACTCAGCTCTACGCTGCCCTCTGGTGGAGAACAGAGTCCAGACTCAGCTCTATGCTGCCCTCTGGTGGAGAACAGAGTCCAAACTCAGCTCTACGCTGCCCTCTGGTGGAGAACAGAGTCCAGACTCAGCTCTATGCTGCCCTCTGGTGGAGAACAGAGTCCAGACTCAGCTCTATGCTGCCCTCTGGTGGAGAACAGAGTCCAAACTCAGCTCTACGCTGCCCTCTGGTGGAGAACAGAATTCAGACTCAGCTCTACGCTGCCCTCTGGTGGAGAACAGAGTCCAGACTCAGCTCTACGCTGCCCTCTGGTGGAGGACAGAATTCAGACTCAGCTCTACGCTGCCCTCTGGTGGAGAACAGAGTCCAGACTCAGCTCTACGCTGCCCTCTGGTGGAGGACAGAATTCAGACTCAGCTCTATGCTGCCCTCTGCTGGAGGACAGAGTCCAGACTCAGCTCTACGCTGCCCTCTGGTGGAGGACAGAGTCCAGACTCAGCTCTATGCTGCCCTCTAGCTGAGCTGCTAGTGAGCTCTCAGCAGACACATTTCTGCTCACGTAACTGTACACCGATAAACGTATTCTGATCATAATCTGCTCACAATGTGTTCGGTGCGCGTTCACACCTGGATCTTCTCAAGTCGAATGAAATCTGAACGTGATCTGATCACCAAAAACGCAGATTAACACACAGAGTGAACAGACGCTGCATCTGGTTCCCCATTAAACTCTATCAATCAGCACAGACTGACAGACTTAAATCTGCCCTCGCGGATTCATTCAGGACTCAGCAGGAGACGCAACGCAGAACCATTAACTAATAAACATAATTATTACACTAATCCACACAGAATAAACATCAACACTTCACAGTAACTTCACTCACGCTTAGCACAATAAGAGTCCCCTGTGAATATATTGTTAAACGTACATTTATTTGATTTAACTGAACACTTAACACTATATATTTAAACCACTACTACAGATAATAATAATAATAATAATAATAATAATTGTTATTATTATAATAATAATAATTATAATAATTTAATAATTGTTATTATTATCCGTATTATTTCATTATCATTATTAATAGTAGTTGTGGTTTGTGGACAGAGGAATTGCTAATAAACACTGACTAAGATGTGTTTAAATGAGTGTTTGTGTAATTAAAATTCAGGAAATACATAATGAGGCATTTATTTCCTCCTGTTTTACCCCCCCCTCCCAGAGAAGACCACCCAGCTGGTGTTCTGATAATTACAGAGTGAGACCCCTGTTGTGGAGGGTTCTGAGTTCTCACCTCCACTCCGAGAGCCTTGAGGACATCACTCTTACACATCGGGCAGGTTCTGTGTTCCAGCAACCACGGCTCCACACACACCTTATGGAAAAAATGACTACACACACACACACACACACACACACACACACACACACACAGAGAGAGAGAGAGAGAGAGCGAGCGAGAGAGAGAGAGAGAGAGAGAGAGAGAGAGAGAGAGAGAGAGAGAGAACACGTGAGCAGAGCTGATTCACTGAATAACAGAAGCTTTAATCCTCAGAACTCAGATGATAAACTCATGCTGTCATTTTATATGAATAATTTCTGACTGAATTGAGTGAAGAAACTGTAAATATTCATACCTCGTTAGTCAGAACAGGAGAAATTTTATAATCATGTGAATTTGACGTTATTAATGTGTGTTAAGTCTTTACTCCTTTGCTGCTGTCATTTTAGTGGATTATTTAATGTAAACTGAATGTTTAATAACTGTAGACTGTAAAGGTTAATCTGAGTATCACATCCTGATCAGTCAGATATCTGGTAATTCTATTGGATTTGTTGTTAAAGTTGGTGAGATGTTCTGGTTAGCTGGTGTTTAGTGGTGTTTGTAGATTGTAAATCAGTATTTCAGTAAGTGTTTATTAGAGTGAAGCACTAATAATTAAACTAATAAACGTTTCTGTGCAGTGAGTTTCTGTTTCTCCTCCGCTGCTCCTTCATTCTCTTCATTTCTCCTCATTCTGTTTTATTCTCCTTCACTGAGCACTGAGTCACTCTCTTTATCCCTAAACACACACTGGAATTCCAGGAGGAGTGAGTTTCATAGATAAACACTCTCTCTCTCTCAGCTCTGTTTACCCTGCAGGCAGGGTAAACTGGATCAGTCAGTTTCAGCTTTAACCACACACACACACACACACACATACACACACACACATACACATACACACACACACACATACACACACTGCATATATATACACACACACACTCACGCACTACATATATACACACACACATACACACACACTACATATATATACACACAATCACTTACACAAGGAGGAGGTGTGGGGAGGTGTAAAGGCCGGGGGGTAAAGCAGGGGGTGGGAGGGGTAAAGGAGAGGTTCCACTAAACTATTGTTTTAATGAGTACCTGCAGGTGAGAACTGAGAGAACGTCTCCAGGTTTATACACTTCAATACACACTGCACAGGAGTCAGCATCAGGACCTACACACTCCTACACACACACACACACACACAAACTGTTATTATTGATAATCAATTAATGTTGTTAAATTATGTTTGCATCTTTAACCACCAACATACACTGACCCACCATTCTCCACCCAAACACCACCATTCTCCACCCAAACACCTCCATACTCCACCAAACACCATAATTCTCCATTCAAACACCACCATTCTCCACCAAGCACCATCATTCTACACTCAAACACCATAATTCTCCATTCAAACACCACCATTCTCTACCCAAACACCCCCATTCTCCACTAAACATCATCATTCTCCACCCAAACACCACCATACTCCACCAAACACCATCATTCTCCACCAAAACACCATCATTCTCCACTCAAACTCCACCATTTTCTACTAAACACCATCATTCTCCACCCAAATGCCACCATACTCCACCAAACACCATCATTCTCCACCAAACACCACTATTCTCCACCAAACACCACCATTCTCCACCAAACACCATCATTCTACACTCAAACACCATAATTCTCCATTTAAACACCACCATTCTCTACCCAAACACCCCCATTTTCCACTAAACATCATCATTCTCCACCCAAAAACCACCATACTCCACCAAACGCCACCATTCTCCACCCAAACACCACCATACTCCACCAAACACCATCATTCTCCACTCAAACACCACCATTCTCCACCAAGCACCATCTTTCTACACTCAAACACCATCATTCTCCATTCAAAAATCCACCATTCTCTACCCAAACACCCCCATTCTCCACTAAACATCATCATTCTCCACCCAAACACCACCATACTCCACCAAACACCATCATTCTCCACCAAAACACCACCATTCTCCATTCAAACATCATTCTCCACTCAAATACCACCATTCCTCCTCAAACACCACCATTCTCCACTCAAACACCATTATTCTCCACCAAACACCATGATTCTCCACCAAACACCACCATTCTACACTCAAACACCACCATTCTGCATTCAAACACCAACATTCCCCCCCAAACACCACCATTCTCTACTCCAACACTATCATTCTCCACCAAACACCACCATTCTCAACCCAAACACCACCAAACACAAACTCACAGATCACAGCATGTTAAATATCTCTGCACCTTATTCCACTACCTCATGTCCAGAAATGAGTGCTGAGTCAGTGCTGCACTGTCCTGTCTGTTTACTGTGTCTAATGTCTGTTTAATTTATCGTATTAGTTGTATTGTTTCTAGTTAAATTTTTTGTTTGCACACTGTCTGCATGTTTGCACTTTGTACTCTTTTGTTCCTCGCTGCACCGTGTTGTTCCTGGAGGAACGTAATTTCACTCCACTGTGTACTTGTACATGGATGGAATGACAATAAAAGCCTCTTGACTTGACCTGACCATTCTCAACCCAAACACCACCATTCTCAACCCAAACACCATCATTCTCCATTCAAACACCATTGTTCTCCTTTCAAACACCATCATTCTCCAACCAAACACCACCATTCTCCACTAAACACCACCATTCTCCACCCAAACACCACCATTCTGCAACAAACACCACCATTCTCCACTAAACACCACCATTCTCCACCCAAACACCACCATTCTGCAACACCACCATTCTCCACTAAACAGCACCATTCTGCAACAAACACCACCATTCTCCACTAAACACCACCATTCTCCACTCAAACACCACCATTCTCCACTCAAACACTATCACTCTCCATTTAAACACCTCCATTCTCCACTCAAACCCCATCATTCTCCACTCAAACACCACCATTCGCCACCCAAACCCCATCATTCTCCACCAAAACATGATCATTCTGCAACAGACACCATCATTCTCCACTAAACACCACCATTCTCTACTAAACGCCAGCATTCTGCAACAAACGCCACCATTCTGCAACAAACACCATCATTCTCCACTAAACACCATCATTCTCCACGAAACACCATCATTCTCCACTAAACACCACCATTCTCCACTAAACACCACCATTCTCCACTCAAACACCACCATTCTCCACTCAAACACTATCACTCTCCATTTAAACACCTCCATTCTCCACTCAAACCCCATCATTCTCCACTCAAACACCACCATTCGCCACCCAAACCCCATCATTCTCCACCAAAACATGATCATTCTGCAACAGACACCATCATTCTCCACTAAACACCACCATTCTCTACTAAACGCCAGCATTCTGCAACAAACGCCACCATTCTGCAACAAACACCATCATTCTCCACTAAACACCATCATTCTCCACGAAACACCATCATTCTCCACTAAACACCACCATTCTCCACTAAACACCACCATTCTCCACTCAAACACCACCATTCTCCACTCAAACACTATCACTCTCCATTTAAACACCTCCATTCTCCACTCAAACCCCATCATTCTCCACTCAAACACCACCATTCACCACCCAAACCCCATCATTCTCCACCAAAACATGATCATTCTGCAACAGACACCATCATTCTCCACTAAACACCATCATTCTCCACTAAACACCATCATTCTCCACTAAACACCACCATTCTCTACTAAACACCACCATTCTGCAACAAAAGCCACCATTCTGCAACAAACACCATCATTCTCCACTAAACACCACCACTCTCCCCCACAGTGGGTGTTGAAGACGAGGAGCTGATCTGCTCGTCTGTCTCGTCTCTAAGCTCCAGTGTGTTACCTTGTCTCCGTGTTTCAGGGTGCGGATCTGCAGTTGACCCATCGCCTTTTTGGCCTTCGCTTTCAGCTGGTTCTGCAGGAGAAACACACAGTGATGATCACACACACACATCAGAACATCAGGCAGGGAATTCATAACCATGAGGGAGGGAGGGAGCTTTTAGAGGAGGACGTCTGGTTCCTATCACCACCACTGTGAACAATTCTGACTCGGTAAGTTTATCTAGAACTGAGCGTGTCACACCAAACCGCTCTGAACCGCTCTGAACCGCTCTAAACCACTCTGTTTACATCTTAACCCTTTAGTTCTGTAGGAATTCTGTGAGATCAGTGGAGTTCTCCTTTAATCATACACTAGAGAATTAAACTGTGTGTGTTGTGTGTATTTTCTGCTGCTCAGCAACCGTCGCACAGCTCAGAGTGTTCAGGGGAATCAGAGAGACAGTTTACACCCACAGTGACGTCTCACTCTCTCTCTCTCTCTCTCTCTTTCACTCTCTCTCGGTCTGTAATGTTTTTGTGGTATATTTTGTTGTGCTGGATGAGGTGTAGTGTGAGGTGTAGTATATGGTGTACTATGAGGTATAGTGTGTAGTGTGAGGTGAAGTGTAAGGTGTGGTGTATGGTGTGACGTGTGATGTGAGGTGTAGTGTGTAGTGTGAGTGTGAGGTATAGTGAGGTACGGTGTGAAGTGTAATGCATAGTGTATAAGTGTGAGGTGTAGTGTGCAGTGTGAGGTGTGTAGCGTGTGCAGTGTGAGGTATGGTGTGTAGTGTGAGGTATAATGTGCAGTGCGAGGTGTACTGTGAGGTATAGTATGCAGTGTGAGGTGTAGTGTGCAGTGTGAGGTGTAGTGTCAAGTGTGAGGTATAGTGTGCAGTGTGAGGTATAGTGTGCAGTGTGAGGTATAGTGTGCAGTGTGAGGTATAGTGTGAGGTATAGTGTGTAGTGCGAGGTAGTGTGAGGTATAGTGTGTAGTGTGAGGTGTAGTGTGAGGTATAGTGTGTAGTGTGAGGTATAGTATGCAGTGTGAGGTATAGTGTGAGGTATAGTGTGTAGTGTCAGGTGTAGTGTGCAGTGTGAGGTATAGTGTGCAGTGTGAGGTGTAGTGTGCAGTGTGAGGTATAGTATGCAGTGTGAGGTATAGTGTGTGGTGTGAGGTATAGTGTGAGGTATAGTGTGCAGTGTGAGGTGTAGTGTGAGATATAGTGTGTAGTGTGAGGTATAGTATGCAGTGTGAGGTATAGTGTGAGGTATAGTGTGTAGTGTCAGGTGTAGTGTGCAGTGTGAGGTATAGTGTGCAGTGTGAGGTGTAGTGTGCAGTGTGAGGTATAGTATGCAGTGTGAGGTATAGTGTGTAGTGTGAGGTATAGTATGCAGTGTGAGGTATAGTGTGTGGTGTGAGGTATAGTGTGCAGTGTGAGGTGTAGTGTGTAGTGTGAGGTATAGTGTGCAGTGTGAGGTATAGTGTGCAGTGTGAGGTATAGTGTGTAGTGTGAGGTGTAGTGTGCAGTGTGAGGTATAGTGTGTAGTGTGAGGTATGGTGTGAGGTATAGTGTGCAGTGTGAGGTATAGTGTGTAGTGTGAGGTATAGTGTGTAGTGTGAGGTATAGTGTGTAGTGTGAGGTGTAGTGTGCAGTGTGAGGTATAGTGTGTAGTGTGAGGTATAGTGTGCAGTGTGAGGTGTAGTGTGCAGTGTGAGGTATAGTGTGTAGTGTGAGGTATAGTGTGCAGTGTGAGGTGTAGTGTGTAGTGTGAGATATAGTGTGTAGTGTGAGGTGTAGCGTGCAGTGTGAGGTGTAGTGTGCAGTGTGAGGTGTAGTGTGTAGTGTGAGATATAGTGTGTAGTGTGAGGTATAGTGTGCAGTGTGAGGTGTAGTGTGTAGTGTGAGGTATAGTGTGCAGTGTGAGGTATAGTGTGTAGTGTGAGGTGTAGTGTGCAGTGTGAGGTATAGTGTGCAGTGTGAGGTATAGTGTGTAGTGTGAGGTGTAGTGTGCAGTGTGAGGTATAGTGTGTAGTGTGAGGTATAGTGTGAGGTATAGTGTGCAGTGAGAGCTGTGTGTACAGTCAGAGCCGAGGAGCTGATTTTCACAGTCAGAGAGTTTAATGATGCTGTGATGCTGTGGTCAGTGGTCAGTCAGAGCTCATATTCACCTCGTAAACCCGCAGATCAGATCAAACACACTGATTACACATTTAAACACACCTCGTCACGCCTCCCACTGGCTTTGCAGAGACTAACACTCCCCACTCTGTTCAAGACTCCAACTCCCAGAATCCTCTGGGGGATCACATGACCACAAACTCTACCATTCACGTGTCCACGCTCGCGTTGATCGGGTTATTGATTGTTGACCGCTGTTGTAATGACGATACATGTCTGAGTGCTGTCTCAGCGCTCTGTGCCTTAGAGAGCCTTCATTTCCGTGTTTGACGTCTTGGTTTGTTTTCTCGGTCACGACTGCAGTCTGACCCCTTTGGACTCTTCCGTGTTTTTGACCTTTTTCTCGTGTTCTCCTGTTCTGATTTAGTCCAGCCTTTACTGCCCCGTTTGTCCATGTATTGACCTTCGCCTCTTGCTGTATCTCGATTCTGGATTTGCTCTTATTAAACGTTTTAAACACAGCCGGTCTGACACACACCGGCTGATTCTGATATTATTATTATTATCAGGGATTAATTTACTGTTTATTATCGAACTCATTAAATAATTTAATCCTTGAGCCAGAACTCGCAGACTAACAACCCTGTTTCTCCAAACACACACACACACACACACACACACACACACACACACACACAGACACACACACACACACACACACACACAGACACACACACACACACACACACACACACACACACACATATTAATATTTTACAGGGAAACTTTGCACTTAAACTCTTGTTACACACACACACACACTCTGCTAGAGATCAGATTCTAACCCACTCACACACACCACTGCAGTGAGTGAGTGAGTGTGTGTGTGTGTGTGAGTGTGTGTGTGTGTGTGTGTGTGTGTGTGTGGCACTGGAATTCTAAAAGTACCACAGCCACATAATTGTAACCACAATCAAAACCACCTAATCACACACATCCACAGGTGGTCCTCCCTCTCCCCTCAGCACAATACTATCTAACACACTCATCTGTTAGCTGACATAACAGAATTAGCAGTTAGCGTTCTTCTCCAAGCATGTTGAGCTTGGGCTTGGGAACTGGACATGACTGAATTTGGGAGAAAATTGGGAAAAACACAACTATAACTACCGTCAAAATCACAGGTGACTAAGGTAACAACATGAAAACAACAAAAGTTGTTTATGTCCGCATACGCTCAGTTTGTTTAGATGAAACAGTGAGTGATGTTTGATGTTTGATGTGTGATGTTTGAGTGATTCCCTGCAAAAATGAACTAATAAACGAATAAAGCCCGATTCTGACAGTGGACAGCTCGTGAGCGAACACTCCGCCCTCCGGCGTCTGCACTGCTTTAAAATTTACTCTGACACAATCAGACGACTGAGCCACAGCGCCGGACTGATCACATTAAGACGTTCCCTCTGAGTTTACCTGTTTGCGGTTCTGCACTCTGGCTCTGTAGAGTCTCCGAGCGGTGTAGTAGATGAAGTATGCAACGGTTGCCGTGGTGATGATGATGAAGGAGACTGAGATGAGGAAGATGGAGTAGTGACTCATCAGCGGCTCGAACACCCGCCCTACCTCTATCTCCACGGTAACGGGCACGCCCATACGCAGCAGCTCGGCCAGCGTGGTCCCGCCCTCGTTACCCATCATCACCGCCACGATAGTGGTACCTGCAAACACACACACACACAGCTTAAAAGTTTAGTTTAGAAAGGTTACCATGGAAACGGGCCAGCATCTATTTCAGAATCTCACGAATATCGTCCTCTGAAGTCGTGAGTCAGTCAGTGTGATGTTTATATTAGGAGCTCCGGCTCTAAGCTGTTTATCACTGTGGACAAAATCGCAGCTGTGTAAGCAAACATGGTCCAAACCAGATGTGGACATTTTACCTGCGAGTGTCGCTGGGTGATCCTCTGAATTACGAACTCGTTGAACAGTCAAAATATTGTGGCGTCAGTGAAGAAGACAACACAGGAATCACTGTCCTTTAAAGGCGAATGCTCTTTTATTGAACAGGCAGCAACGGAAAACCGCCGCTCTGTGCTGCAGACACAGCCGGGAAGCAGGCAGATCACTTCTAACCACACACTTTGGCCCAATTCCGTTTCTTATTTTTACCCCTACCCCTTGTTTTCGAGTGTCACTTTGCCCCTTGGAACTGAGTTAGAGGGTAGTGGTTGAAATCTTCCCTACGAAATGGGACCCCAAATTTTCCCGTTCCACCTTAAACGGTGCAGCAGTTCTGAAACCTGAGGTGCCAGAATGTAACTGCTGTACCACTTAAGGTGGAGCAGGACATTTAGCTAACTAGCTACTGAGACATCAGCACTACTAGTGTTTTTTATACGTGTTATGAAGAAAAGGACCAAAATACACTGAAACGACATTATAATACGATGGTTACTGTAATTTTCTAACAGAGAAAATTCTCACATTTGTGGGTTTCTTTGGTCTCTTGTTCAGTCATCTTGCTGGTTTTTCTTTTTTTCTCTTAACTCTCTGTTTGGAGTCTCTGAAAAACCTCCGTTTGGAGGGTCATGTAGCCCCAACACTTCGCCCCACCCCTCTATCTCAACAAGAATTGGAACCCCTCTGTAGGTGTGAAGGGCTCAGAGGTAAGGACTAGGGGTGAAACAGGATTGGGCCTCTCTCTTTCACGGTAGGCACTAACACTGAGACAACTAACGACGACACTCTTGTGGCCGCTTTGCATGGCCACGCCTCCTGTGCTCCTGTGGCAGCATGAGCCAATAGCAGGACGCCACAATATGAATACTGCTACATACATGCTAATAACATCACTGTTATGTTCCAACAGCAGCGCCTCAAACCGCAGCCTCAAACTGCCAGACGCCTCTAAACTCCCTCGCTGGACAGAGCCTGCTGGTCTGTGTGGGGTGTTTTGGTGAGGTCAGTTCAGTGAGCAGCAGAGTTAGCTGTGCAGCTGTACTCGTATTTCAGCTCGTTAGTGACCTTGTGATTCAGAGAATCCGGCTACGTTTGGCACATTTTTGTTTACAGAGCAGAAGCGATTTTCTGAAAGTGCTCATTTTTCTCCACAGAGAAAACCAGGAAGGTCTTTCTGCCTCCGCAGGGTCAGTAAAGCAGCAGCGTAACTGCAGGTCAGCTGTGTTTTAGCCTTGCTAAGCTAGCTGGTCAGTGCTGTGTGGCAGAGGTAGATTTCATTAGCTTCAGTGGATCATTAGCGTGTCCCACTTTCACAATCAGCACAGACACAACGTTCACAGCGTAGAATAAGTGAGCGACTGCAGTTCAGCTCAGCTCAAAATCAGCCGCCGGGCGCATAAAACGAGACGAGGCTTGTTCACAAAACAGCGAGCAGAATGTGCCTCACTGCAGACAAACTACAGGAAACAGTGTGTCTCTCACAGAGTCTCTGACACTGAAGAGCACAGACTGTATGTGCTGGATAAGGTTAACGGCCCTTATCCACGCTGTGAAAACGCAACGACTGGGGCCACTCTGAGAAGCTGCTCGCTGGACACGTTTCAAACAATTCTTATACATATTTTGTCATTTAAATGTTTCTGTGCTCGTGGAGGGTCCTGTAGCCCCCGCTGGGTGAGAACACTGTGCCCTAACTGAGGAGCGTCTCCACAGCGGAGGTGTTTTAGGCAGACAGGTCAGAGGGAGGTCGGGTATGGACCTGAACAGGGGCGAAGCGCGTTTGAAGGGTGGAGCTGAGCTGGTTTACAGGCAGATACGCCCTGATGACGCTCTGCAGGAGCTCAGGCCTGAACTGGTTCAGCAGCGTGTTTCAGCAGAGAAACCAGCTTCCAGTATCACATCATCACTCACCCACCACTGCAGACTGACTGGGGTGTGGTGGCCTGCAGTGGTTTGAGGGGGATCTAAGGTTCACCAGCCCACCTAGCGAGACTGGACAGTACAGCAAAAACATTACATCACGATACTTTATAAGATTTCCATGATAGACAATGTGCATCACAATATGTTTCACAGTTAAGATTTAATTTCAGAAATAATAATAATAATAATAAATTTATGACTACAGTGTTTTTTGTTCACTGTTTTATAAACTGCACTAAATCCAGTCAAACAGGCCTCATTAACTCACTCTGTACTGAAATGTGCCCTCAGAGTTTTAGTCTTTACGTTCTGATGCTCAGAAACGCGTATTGTGACATAATTAATCATGATAATCACCAAATAATCATCACATTGCCCACCCCTGCCCCACAGTGTCAGTGGGTTTCAGCTGATACTGAGGTCAGCAGAGGGAACGGAGGGTCAGCCGTCCTGTGTATTTGCAGACGTCCTGCTAAAGCTGAAGAGGTTCAGCTCACAGACAGCTGAGCTCCTGAGAGAAACTCTTCCAGTGATGGAGGTTTCTATTTAAACTACTACTAATACTGCTACTACTAATACTACTACAAATACTACTAATAATACTAATAATTCTAATACTACTACTACTAATACTACTACAAATACTACTAATAATACTAATAATTCTAATACTGCTACTACTAATACTACTACAAATACTACTAATAATACTAAATTCTAATACTGCTACTACTAATACTACCACAAATACTACTAATAATACTAATAATTCTAATACTGCTACTACTAAAAATACTACTAATAATACTACTAATACCACTACTACTAATACTACTACAAATACTACTAATACTACTACAAATACTACTAATAATTCTACTAATACTAATACCACTACTACTAATACTGCTACTACTAATACTACTACAAATACTACTAATACTAATACCACTACTACAAATACTCCTACTACTATTAATACTACTAACACTGCTCCTACTAATACTACTACAAATACTACTAATACTAATACCACTACTACTATTAATACTACTAACACTGCTACTACTAATACTACTACAAATACTACCACTTCTATTAATAACACTATTAATAACACTACTAATACTACCACTAATACTACTACTAATACTACTACTACCACTGCTACTACTAATACTCCTAATTCTAATACTGCTACTACTAATACTACTACTAATACTGCTACTACTAATACTACTACAAATACTACCACCACTTCTATCAATAACACTACCAATACTACCACTAATACTACTACTAATACTACTACTACCACTACTATTAATAATACTATTAATACTAACACTGCTACTACTACTAATACTACTAATACTAATACTGTTACTGCTAATAATACTACTAATACTAATACTGCTCTTCCAGTGATGGAGGTTTCTCCACCGCACAGCTCGGGAGTTAGTACTTGGAGACGGAGGAGCAAAGCCCCCCCCCGGGTGGTGGTGTCAGGGGGCAGCGGGGTCAGGGGGAACCGTGGTGTCGGGGGGCTGAGGAGGTTTCCGAGTGAAGCTGCACGTCTGAGCGACCGACTGACGTCAGTTCAGCCTTCGGAGGATTCGACACACACGGCCATAACAAACACCAGCAGACGCTCAGGAGAGGAACAAGCTGCTCTCTCTCTCTGTCTCCCTCTCTCTCTCTCTATTGCTCTCTGTGTCTCTCCGTCTCTCTCTGAAGTTGTCCTGAACTCTGTAACGTTGAACTCTTTCACTCCCTGATCAGATCAGAACTTTAACCCTGAGCACTAATAAAACACCAAACAGGTCAGACCTCATAGTTCTCGTCCAGCTCAGCAGGAAAAACAGGCCTTACAGGTTCAGAGCTGAGCAGGAACGTTTCTGACCACATAAACACAGCAGGAGCCTCGCACTGCTCACTCTGCTCAGCTCACTCAGCTCACTCCACTGAGCTCAGCTCACTCCACTGAGCTCAGCTCACTCCACTGAGCTCACTTAGCTCACTCCACTCAGCTCAGCTCAGCTCAGCTCACTCCACTCAGCTCAGAAAAAACCTGCTTTCTTTTTTACTAAAACTCACATAACCTGTTTGTTTACAAGACTAGCGCAGCGATGGAGTCTCATACCCATCAATTAGCACCCTGCCAACCGCACACTGCCAAAGACACACTGCTAACCGCACGTTCAACACCTCACTCACCTCAAACAGTGAAGGTTACTGTTCAGCAGCTTCTTATTTGAATTCTCAGTTCCACCTTAAACGGTGCAGCAGTTACAGCAGCAGCCGTTTAAGGTGGAACTGAGAGTTTCCAATAAGCAGCTGGTGAATATAAAGACAAACTCAGCTTCGTCTATCGGACAGTGCGGAGTCGATCGGTTTGATCAGTGACCTCTGACTGCTGATAAACACAGCAGTGGAGTTCAGTGTGTCTGGAAGTCTCAGTCAGAATTCACTTCAGCTCAGTGTGACTGTATCAGTGACGTCACTCTCACAGTCAGAAAACAATAATAATATTCATAACAATAATCATAATAATAACCATAATACGCATAATAACAATAATATTATTATTAATAATAATATTTTAGTACATCATTAGTGTTATTTATAATTGTAAAAATATAGTATAAACGTGAAAATAATAATAATAATAATAATAATAATAAGCATAATACGCATAAAAACAATAATAATAATAATAACAATATCAATAATAATATTTTAGTACATCATTGTTATTTATAATTGTAAAAATATAGTGTGAAATGATAATAATAATTGTAATAATATATTTGTGATATATTTACCTGGATGTGCCATCTGTAATATTAAATCTATAATCTTATTTATATGTAAATAATACGACACTAAGGTGTAAATAACAATTATAATAATGATAGTATTATTATTATTATTATTATTATTATGTGTGGTTGCCCGGATGTGCCGTCTGTAATATCAGCTTTAACGCGGTTTCTTATCGTGTTTGTTTGTGTAAGTGACAGTTTTGTCTCGAACTGTCCGGCAGTTACCCGGATGCGCCATCTGTATGACGGTGTTCTCGGTTCCGTCCTCGTTGTAGATCAGCGCCGCCGCGGCTCCTCTGTCCGCCGCGCGGTTGATCTTCTCGGTGAACGTGCAGCCGCTTCCCCTCTTCATCAGCGCAATCCAGCCGGGCTCCCTGCGCGCGCCACGGAAGCGCGTGTCCGGGCTGCAGGCGTGCACCGGCTCGGCCAGCAGCACGCGGGCCTTCAGCCCATGACGCGGGGACTCGCGCCCGAAGAGCCCCGCCTCGCGCCGCCACGTAGTGAGGTTCCCGGGCAGCGCGCTCGCGCTGTGGTTCACTTGCACGCTCAGGTAAGCCGTGCAGAAGGTCGAGGCGCTCGCGCAGCACCACACCTGCGCCAGGCACGCGAAGGTCAGCCAACACCACCACCGCCGCGTGGACATGGCGCGAGCTCTGCTGTGTTTGTTTGTCGAGGCTCGAGACGCTGCCGCTCCTCACCTGAGCCTCCGCCGATCTGATTGGCCCTGCGCGCGCAGGTGAGCTCTGCTGTTCCGCGCGTGCGCTCTAGTTAGCTGCATGAGCTCCAGCGTTGTGATTGGACGGCTCTCTTCCTCGAAGCTTCGGTGGGCAGGGCTTTGCGATTTGGTAACAGGTCCGGCTCGCTGATTGGACAGCCGAGAAGTCGCTCAGGTTACCGTGGCAACCACAAAGCACCGCGGGTAGAAACGTAACCAGGAGAGTTTGAGCTGTAAAACATTCACAGTTTAATTACAGTAATAAACCCGATAAACCCGATCAGAACCGCAGAGAACCAGAACAGCCCGAGGAGCCCAGACTCTCAGATCTGATCGGCTCTGTTTCTCCGTGTGTTTATTTGGTCAGTAGAGCTGAAGAGAGCAGAAGAGGCTCCTCCCTGCAGAGAAACCCAAACAAACCATTAAGTGTGTCTGCTGGTTCCTGATGGCCCTGATAGTGAGGGGACAGTGGTCCACTGTCGGCCCACTGAAGGCAGAGCTGGTGGTCCACTGGAGTTTAAACAGAGTAAAAGACAGAATTCCACTGGTCATCACTCATTTTCCTCACAGTCCAGTTTACTGATTTTTCCTTCTTTCCTTTCTTTAGTCACACTTTATAAATTAGTTTAGTAAATAATTTGAACGTACTGCAGCGTCAGCAACATCTATACAATCATTTTATATCAGGCTAAGTCACTATTTTTCTCTCGGTTGTTTGTAATATTTGTCTTTAAAATCTGTTTGAGGAGATTAAAACTAGGTAGTTCAAGTTTAAGAGGCTTTACTGTCATTCCAGCTGTAAATCAGCACACAGTGAACGGAACAACGTTCCTGCAGGACCAACACAGGAACACAAGTGAAACAACACAATATACACAGAGCAGACAGAACAGCGCAGAGCTTGTATGCAGGATGCTAACCTGGGTGGTCCGAGGGTGGACCAGCAGTGGCAAACAGTCAGTGGGGGACGACCTTATCAAGCCAGTGGACTGATATGTGCTGCTATCAGAGGGTTTGTATGTGTTTTGTCTTTTTGAATGGGTTGATATCAGATGTATGAAATAAAGGAGGATTTCTGAGCCTCTCCTGACCAGAGGCATCTCTACATTTGGGGGCCCCACCAGATGTCGCTGTGGAGCAGTGCACGACATGATCAATTATTCAGCATAACAACTAATATATATTCATTTTTTCTTCGTAACTAACATTGTTGTGTGTTTATTACATATGACAATGGTAAGGCTGTGCGATACATTCTATATATCCTCCTGTTCCTGTTGTTTAAATGCCAGTAGGCTCCCTATTTCTCCCAGCAGTCTTGGTTTGGTGAGCGTGGGGCCCGAGCAAGCAGTTAAAAACACTCCATGCATGTTCAACGTGCTTTCAATAACCATCTGTGGGGCCGATCACGGTGGCCACATGCTGAGAGCAGCCAATAAAAAATAATACATTTACATACATTCGGATGTTTAGTAACATCGAGGCTGTTGCTGCGCAGCCAACCACTGTTCCTCACCAGTTGTGGTAGCTGCTCATAATAGCAACACAATATAATGAGTGAAGTGGAAAACGTAATGAAAGTTAAATTTGGTTCCAGCCACTAGAGCAGAAATTAGAGATTAAACGTTTGGGACACACCAGCCAGAGGATTTCAGCATCATTCAGTCCAGAGAGGTTCAAGAGAAAAACATGGCTAACTGTGCGTGTAGCTAAAAACACTCTCCTGCTTTCCTCGCCTGCTCTTGCTATGATATCACCTGATGTCATTCATGGGTTGGTCATTTTGAGAGAAAAGGTTTTGACGAATTTGCCCAGATGAAAGATCACTGTGCATATTTTCTTTTCGAGCAGTGACCGTCATGGTGGGTCATTCTGCGTTATTACAGGCCGTGTTATTCCTAAAGCCCTGAAAGCGTGACACCCGATTCATTAGGCAGTACTCATATATGGCTGTAAGGGCTCTGGATGCGTGGTGTGTGTGGTGTTTGTGGTGCGTGTGGTGTGTGTGGTGTGTAGTGCTGGGAAGCGGCTCTTATGGCTCCGTTGGGTAATGTTTATCTGTGAAATAATCACTGGGATAATGAAAAGGTGAGATTAGGATCAGATTCCGACTGATGCCCGTCAATATAACTTTATTTCCTGTGTGGATTTTGGTTCAGCAGCACTAAATTACTCCCAGCGCCAGGCCTGACGCCACCGATCTGCACTGTAAACACACATTTTAGAGTTTTATTCTCTGATTCACTGCCGTGTACCTCTCTTCATTCACACTCTCTCTTCATTCACACTCTCTCTTCATTCACTCTCCCTCTTCATTCGCTCTCTGGCTCGCTGCTCTCTCACTCTCTCTCGGCCATCTTTGAAAGGTGTGTTGGCTCAATAGTTTCCAATAGAGACCACTAGTTTCCTGTAGAATCAGCCACTGGTCACCTGTTAAAGCATTAGGATCCTTTACACTGTGACATCAACCCATTAAAAAGACACAACACATTACAAAACCACCAGAAACCAACAGACACACTTAATGGTTTGTATGGGTTTTTCAGCAGTGTTATGTTGTTGTGTTGTGTTGTGGGTAGTTAGTGGTCTTTCCTGCTGTGTTTGTGTGTCTTTCCTGCTGGTGTAATAAAGAGCTCTTCTCGTAACAGAATCACAGCCTCTCCTTCGTCTCCAAGACGCTACAGTACACAAAACATTCATTGCAAATGTGTTTATCAGATATATTTCTGCAGTGTATTAAAATGACCAAATATGTATTTGTTAAATATATTATTAAAATGCATGTATTTGTGTTATTCTCTGTGTTCAGTTGAGTGTAATAAAGGTTCCAGATGTAACTAAACGTTCTTCTGTGATCTGCACTGTACTTTACATTAACCATGTACGTCTGCAGTCAGACTCTCACACACAATGTATTTCACATAAACAAGATATCAGATCATAACTGCATTTTCACAGAGTATCAGTACCCACAACACTCGCTTCTGTCCTGTTAAAGGATCATTTGATCAGATTTAAAATGAAGAGACTGGAACACAAATTCATCTCTAAAAGTATCAGACAGTGAAGAGCATCAGACAGGATTCTGGATATTTACATACATTTTTAAATGGCTTTGATTTAAATATATTCAGTTAATATGGGAATTTATTCTGAAATATGCTTTAGTGTTTGAATGTATTTCAGTTTGGACTGCAATGTGTTTGAAATGCATTTCAAATACATAAAACTACACGTCCATATTTTTCCATATGGCTCAGTGAAGAGGGGGCAGATTTACAGTCGGGTTAATGTGACTCAACGCTGGAGTTTAACCTCCGTTTATTACCTTTTATTGGTGCGATCAGCAGAATGTGATTAAATAAATGAACTCTCTGCCTGTTAAGTTGGTGTTTTTATGTCTGTTTGGTCCAAAGTTCCTCCTGAGAATTTAGCCCAGCTAGCACAGTTAGCACAGTGAAACACTGAGACAGCCTCAGTCACACTGTGGTTCGACTGTTTAAAGCAGTGACGTTAATTACACACCGTTTCTTAATTATTATTATAATGATCACTCAGTTTATTATGGCACGATTCACTGTTGAAGCATTTTAATCAGCAACAATCCAAAATATTAATGTATTAATGTTAAAACAAAAATCTGATCTAAATATGTAAATAACTTTCTAATTATTTTGAGTATAGAAGAATGGATTTGGCATTCAACATCATCTACACTTCAACTTTTCTAATTTGTTCATTTAGGCTCCACCTGTCTACTTCCTGTTTACTCCATCCACAGGTTTCCACCATGCTGAGAGAGAGAGAGAGAGAGAGAGAGAGAGAGAGAGAGAGAGAGAGAGAGAGAGATGTAGGTTGGCAAAGAAAGAACAACATCAAAGTTATGAAGGAGTGATTTCAGCGGCTACAGGCGGCTGGGTGACCATTCTAAAAGCAGCCTTAGACCCAACTAACATGAGTTTTCTCTTAACACAGGTCAACTGAAGTGAACAACTGTCAGCAGTGTACACGCTTAATAAAATGGTTCTTCAAGGGTTCTTTAGTAAAGAAAACGGCTCTTTAAGAACCCTGTTTGGTGCTATATAGAACCCTTTTCAATACGGATCTATTTAAAACCATCTGGAGAACATTTTCCATCAATCTGAAGAACCTTTCATGAGGCAAATAACCCTTTATCCAGGCAAAGGGTTTGTTGAGTGCTCATGGTTCCATGTAAAACCATTTTCTTTACTAAAAAACACTTGAAGAACCTTCTTTTTTAAGAGTGTAGTTAATGAGGAGAGTATGAAGAGCTGCAGGCTGAGAGCTGAGGAACATCTGAAGGTCATCAGCAACAAAGTAAACCTGTGGCACACGCTGAGACAGTAATCATGTTATTAGTGTCTGTCTTTTAGTAAAAAATGCAGCAGGAATAGCTAAACAAAGCTGAAGCAGCATCACAGCTGCATCTATGAGGTTTAAAATCAGGCCGAGATGAAGGATTAGAAAAATCCTGCGTTAACAGAGTGAAGGAGGTCAGTTACCTTGAGGCTTAAAAAGGTGGCCATCCACGCAATTAACTCGTCCTCATTCTCACAGCAAACATACCTGCAAAGACATGAGATTTAATGTTATGTCTTTATGATAAACAGAATTTTTGTGAGCTTATATAAAAAAAAATGGTGGAGGAAATACTTTAATGATTCTTTGCAACTTGAACCTGATTTTCAGAGAGTTTTATGGTGAACGTTTGTATAAGAGTTTCAAGCTATTCTGGAAGTAAAAATATCTGAGAATAAATTCGACCAGTGATGATCAAATTATAGAGCTTCTCGTTTTGATTAGTTTGGTTGAAGTGCTTTTTATCATCTTTACACCCCAAACCACAGCCAGCCACAGTGAGCCAGGCAGCAGATGAAGACGACAGATTTGGTGTCAGTATTTGATACTTTTACTGGATTGACTTGAAAACTTGAATAGAAATTTAATAGAAACGTAATTATTCACTTAAACCCTCAGATTCATGAATCTACCAGACTGGAATTATCTTCAGTTAGCAAACAACATTTTACAGTAACTATAAATCAGAACTCAGGGCTCCAGAAGCTCAGCTGACTGAATATACCATTCGTCTAAAAATTTGGCTAAAATGATCAGCTTTGCCTCCAGCTGAAGCAACATTCCTGTATCCTTAATAACATTCCAGAGTGGATTGGAGAGCTGCTAGTTGTCACTCACCACTGCTGCCGGTCAGAAAACAGCGTCAGGCCCCACCTACAAACACACAAACAAATAAATAAACAAATAGGCAGACAAAGCAGTTTCTGTCAGTGAGAGAAGGAAATAATGCAGAGTACTGTAACTGAATTACAGAGGAAAACCAGCCTAGAGCTGCAGTTTCAGCAGCGCCCCCCAGTGGCCAATCAATCAGAATTACATATTTCTAATTAATGAAATCAAATACATGTTTTCTCCTTATTACTTTGTTATCAGATGAACTAGGACTCTTGTCTGTCTCTGTTAGGAAACATTGTGATGCTGTGTTGAGCTGTAGTGTGTATTACGGTGTTGGGATCTGTAGTGTGTGTATTACAGTGTTGCTGGCTGTAGTGTGTATGACGCTGTTGGTGGCTGTAGTGTGTATGACGGTGTTGGT
The DNA here is from genome assembly GCF_904425465.1 of Colossoma macropomum. Lineage (NCBI taxonomy): Eukaryota > Metazoa > Chordata > Actinopteri > Characiformes > Serrasalmidae > Colossoma > Colossoma macropomum. Next base: position 8,428,008 of record NW_023494794.1, read on the forward strand.
GGCTGTAGTGTGTGTATGACAGTGTTGCTGGCTGTAGTGTGTGTATGACAGTGTTGCTGGCTGTAGTGTGTGTATGACAGTGCTGGTGGATGTAGTGTGTGTATGACAGTGTTGCTGGCTGTAGTGTGTGTATGACAGTGTTGCTGGCTGTAGTGTGTGTATGACAGTGCTGGTGGATGTAGTGTGTGTATGACAGTGCTGGTGGATGTCGTGTGTGTATGACAGTGTTGGTGGATGTCGTGTGTGTATGACAGTGTTGCTGGATGTAGTGTGTGTATGACAGTGTTGCTGGATGTCGTGTGTGTATGACAGTGTTGCTAGATGTCGTGTGTGTATGACAGTGTTGCTGGATGTCATGTGTGTATGACAGTGTTGCTAGCTGTAGTGTGTGTATGACAGTGTTGCTGGATGTCGTGTGTGTATGACAGTGTTGCTGGATGTAGTGTGTGTATGACAGTGTTGCTGGCTGTAGTGTGTGTATGACAGTGTTGCTGGCTGTATTGTGTGTATGACAGTGTTGCTGGATGTCGTGTGTGTATGACAGTGTTGCTGGATGTAGTGTGTATTACAGTGTTGCTGGCTGTAGTGTGTGTATGACAGTGTTGCTGGATGTAGTGTGTATTACAGTGTTGCTGGCTGTAGTGTGTGTATGACAGTGTTGGTGGATGTAGTGTGTATTACAGTGTTGCTGGCTGTAGTGTGTGTATGACAGTGTTGCTGGATGTAGTGTGTGTATGACAGTGTTGCTGGATGTAGTGTGTATTACAGTGTTGCTGGCTGTAGTGTGTGTATGACAGTGTTGGTGGATGTAGTGTGTGTATGACAGTGTTGGTGGATGTAGTGTGTGTATGACAGTGTTGCTGGATGTAGTGTGTATTACAGTGTTGGTGGATGTAGTGTGTGTATGACAGTGTTGCTGGATGTAGTGTGTATGACAGTGTTGCTGGCTGTAGTGTGTGTATGACAGTGTTGCTGGATGTAGTGTGTATTACAGTGTTGCTGGCTGTAGTGTGTGTATGACAGTGTTGCTGGCTGTAGTGTGTGTATGACAGTGTTGCTGGATGTAGTGTGTATTACAGTGTTGCTGGCTGTAGTGTGTGTATGACAGTGTTGCTGGATGTAGTGTGTGTATGACAGTGTTGGTGGATGTAGTGTGTGTATGACAGTGTTGCTGGATGTAGTGTGTATTACAGTGTTGCTGGCTGTAGTGTGTGTATGACAGTGTTGGTGGATGTAGTGTGTGTATGACAGTGTTGTTGGATGTAGTGTGTATGACAGTGTTGCTGGCTGTAGTGTGTGTATGACAGTGTTGGTGGATGTAGTGTGTGTATGACAGTGTTGCTGGATGTAGTGTGTATTACAGTGTTGGTGGATGTAGTGTGTGTATGACAGTGTTGCTGGATGTAGTGTGTATGACAGTGTTGCTGGCTGTAGTGTGTGTATGACAGTGTTGCTGGATGTAGTGTGTATTACAGTGTTGCTGGCTGTAGTGTGTGTATGACAGTGTTGCTAGCTGTAGTGTGTGTATGACAGTGTTGCTGGCTGTAGTGTGTGTATGACAGTGTTGGTGGATGTAGTGTGTGTATGACAGTGTTGCTGGATGTAGTGTGTGTATTACAGTGTTGCTGGCTGTAGTGTGTGTATGACAGTGTTGCTGGCTGTAGTGTGTGTATGACAGTGTTGGTGGATGTTGTGTGTGTATGACAGTGTTGCTGGCTGTAGTGTGTATGACAGTGTTGGTGGATGTAGTGTGTGTATGACAGTGTTGCTGGATGTCGTGTGTGTACGACAGTGTTGCTGGATGTAGTGTGTGTATGACAGTGTTGCTGGCTGTAGTGTGTGTATGACAGTGTTGCTGGATGTCGTGTGTGTATGACAGTGTTGCTGGATGTAGTGTGTGTATGACAGTGCTGGTGGATGTAGTGTGTGTATGACAGTGTTGCTGGCTGTAGTGTGTGTATGACAGTGTTGCTGGATGTCGTGTGTGTATGACAGTGTTGCTGGATGTAGTGTGTATTACAGTGTTGCTGGCTGTAGTGTGTGTATGACAGTGTTGCTGGATGTAGTGTGTATTACAGTGTTGCTGGCTGTAGTGTGTGTATGACAGTGTTGCTGGATGTAGTGTGTGTATGACAGTGTTGGTGGATGTCGTGTGTGTATGACAGTGTTGCTGGATGTAGTGTGTGTATGACAGTGTTGGTGGATGTAGTGTGTATTACAGTGTTGCTGGCTGTAGTGTGTGTATGACAGTGTTGCTGGATGTAGTGTGTGTATGACAGTGTTGGTGGATGTCGTGTGTGTATGACAGTGTTGCTGGATGTAGTGTGTGTATGACAGTGTTGCTGGATGTAGTGTGTATTACAGTGTTGCTGGCTGTAGTGTGTATTACAGTGTTGGTGGATGTAGTGTGTGTATGACAGTGTTGCTGGATGTAGTGTGTATTACAGTGTTGGTGGATGTAGTGTGTGTATGACAGTGTTGCTGGCTGTAGTGTGTATTACAGTGTTGCTGGATGTCGTGTGTGTATGACAGTGTTGCTGGATGTAGTGTGTGTATGACAGTGTTGGTGGATGTCGTGTGTGTATGACAGTGTTGCTGGATGTAGTGTGTGTATGACAGTGTTGCTGGATGTAGTGTGTATTACAGTGTTGCTGGCTGTAGTGTGTGTATGACAGTGTTGGTGGATGTAGTGTGTGTATGACAGTGTTGCTGGATGTAGTGTGTATTACAGTGTTGCTGGCTGTAGTGTGTGTATGACAGTGTTGCTGGATGTAGTGTGTATTACAGTGTTGCTGGCTGTAGTGTGTGTATGACAGTGTTGCTGGCTGTAGTGTGTGTATGACAGTGTTGCTGGCTGTAGTGTGTGTATGACAGTGTTGCTGGCTGTAGTGTGTGTATGACAGTGTTGGTTGATGTAGTGTGTGTATGACAGTGTTGCTGGCTGTAGTGTGTGTATGACAGTGTTGCTGGCTGTAGTGTGTGTATGACAGTGTTGGTGGATGTAGTGTGTGTATGACAGTGTTGCTGGCTGTAGTGTGTGTATGACAGTGTTGGTGGATGTTGTGTGTGTATGACAGTGTTGGTGGATGTAGTGTGTGTATGACAGTGTTGCTGGCTGTAGTGTGTGTATGACAGTGTTGCTGGCTGTAGTGTGTGTATGACAGTGTTGGTGGATGTCGTGTGTGTATGACAGTGTTGCTGGCTGTAGTGTGTGTATGACAGTGTTGGTGGATGTCGTGTGTGTATGGCAGTGTTGCTGGCTGTAGTGTGTATGACAGTGTTGCTGGCTGTAGTGTGTGTATTACAGTTCTGGTGGATGTAGTGTGTGTATGACAGTGTTGCTGGATGTAGTGTGTATTACAGTGTTGCTGGCTGTAGTGTGTGTATGACAGTGTTGCTGGCTGTAGTGTGTATTACAGTGTTGCTGGCTGTAGTGTGTGTATGACAGTGTTGCTGGCTGTAGTGTGTATTACAGTGTTGCTGGATGTAGTGTGTGTATGACAGTGTTGCTGGCTGTAGTGTGTGTATGACAGTGTTGCTAGCTGTAGTGTGTGTATGACAGTGTTGCTAGCTGTAGTGTGTGTAAGACAGTGTTGCTGGCTGTAGTGTGTGTATGACAGTGCTGGTGGATGTCGTGTGTGTATGACAGTGCTGGTGGATGTCGTGTGTGTATGACAGTGTTGGTGGATGTTGTGTGTTTATGACAGTGTTGCTGGCTGTAGTGTGTATTACAGTGTTGCTGGCTGTAGTGTGTGTATGACAGTGTTGCTGGCTGTAGTGTGTATTACAGTGTTGCTGGCTGTAGTGTGTGTATGACAGTGTTGCTGGCTGTAGTGTGTATTACAGTGTTGCTGGCTGTAGTGTGTGTATGACAGTGTTGCTGGCTGTAGTGTGTGTATGACAGTGCTGGTGGATGTAGTGTGTGTATGACAGTGCTGGTGGATGTAGTGTGTGTATGACAGTGTTGCTGGCTGTAGTGTGTGTATGACAGTGCTGGTGGATGTCGTGTGTGTATTACAGTGTTGCTGGCTGTAGTGTGTGTATGACAGTGTTGCTGGCTGTAGTGTGTGTATGACAGTGCTGGTGGATGTAGTGTGTGTATGACAGTGCTGGTGGATGTAGTGTGTGTATGACAGTGTTGCTGGCTGTAGTGTGTGTATGACAGTGTTGGTGGATGTTGTGTGTTTATGACAGTGTTGCTGGCTGTAGTGTGTATTACAGTGTTGCTGGCTGTAGTGTGTGTATGACAGTGTTGCTGGCTGTAGTGTGTATTACAGTGTTGCTGGCTGTAGTGTGTGTATGACAGTGTTGCTGGCTGTAGTGTGTGTATGACAGTGCTGGTGGATGTAGTGTGTGTATGACAGTGCTGGTGGATGTAGTGTGTGTATGACAGTGTTGCTGGCTGTAGTGTGTGTATGACAGTGCTGGTGGATGTAGTGTGTGTATTACAGTGTTGCTGGCTGTAGTGTGTGTATGACAGTGCTGGTGGATGTAGTGTGTATTACAGTGTTGCTGGATGTAGTGTGTGTATGACAGTGCTGGTGGATGTAGTGTGTGTATTACAGTCTTGCTGGCTGTAGTGTGTGTATGACAGTGTTGCTGGCTGTAGTGTGTGTATGGCAGTGTTGCTGGCTGTAGTGTTGCTGGCTGTAGTGTGTGTATGACAGTGTTGCTGGCTGTAGTGTGTGTATGGCAGTGTTGCTGGCTGTAGTGTGTGTATGACAGTGCTGGTGGATGTAGTGTGTGTATGACAGTGTTGCTGGCTGTAGTGTGTGTATGACAGTGCTGGTGGATGTAGTGTGTGTATTACAGTGTTGCTGGCTGTAGTGTGTATGACAGTGTTGCTGGCTGTAGTGTGTGTATTACAGTGCTGGTGGATGTAGTGTGTGTATTACAGTGTTGCTGGCTGTAGTGTGTATGACAGTGTTGCTGGCTGTAGTGTGTATGACAGTGTTGCTGGCTGTAGTGTGTGTATGGCAGTGTTGCTGGCTGTAGTGTGTGTATGACAGTGCTGGTGGATGTAGTGTGTGATTTATGGTGTTGGGATCTGTACTGTGTGTATTACGGTGTTGATGGCTGTAGTTTTCTCCTGTAGCCATGATAAAGCTTCAGTTCCTGTACAGTCCATTCTCTCTCAACCTGGGAGCCCTGCACACACACACACACACACACACACACACACATACAAAGTCAGCTCTTAGTATTAGTCATTATGTTTTAAGTAATTTAAGTTCTGTTTATTCTTCTTCTATTAATGTATTATAACTGTATTACTCCAGTAGTATATTTTCAAAGTCACGTTAACCTAAAATTGTTTTTTTTCAGTTAATTTTTAAT
>NW_023494794.1:8435844-8453344 GCF_904425465.1 Colossoma macropomum
TGAGAAACACACACACGCACACAGTGAGAAACACACACACACACACACAGTGAGAAACACACACACACACACTCACACACACTCACACAGTGAGAAACACACACACACACACACGCACACAGTGAGAAACACTCACACACACACACACGCACACAGTGAGAAACACTCACACACACTCACACAGTGAGAAACACACACACACACACACGCACACAGTGAGAAACACACACACACACACCGTGGAAAACACACACACACTCACACAGTGAGAAACACACACACACACACACACACTCACACAGTGAGAAACACACACACACACACACACACACACACACAGTGAGAAACACACACACACACACACACACAGTGAGAAACACACACAAACCACACGTAAGATTTCATTTATAACACTGTTCTCAGGGTGAGAGTATCATTTTAAACTTCCTCTCAGCTGAGTGTTTAGTCTTTAATCCTCTCAGATAAGTGTGTTTAGTCTTTAATCCTCTCAGCTGAGTGTTTAGTCTTTAATCCTCTCTGTGTGTTTAGTCTTTAATCCTCTCTGTGTGTTTAGTCTTTAATCCTCTCAGATAAGTGTGTTTAGTCTTTAATCCTCTCAGCTGTGTGTGTTTAGACTTTAATCCTCTCTGTGTGTTTAGTCTTTAATCCTCTCTGTGTGTTCAGTCTTTAATCCTCTCTGTGTGTTTCGTCTTTAATCCTCTCTGTGTGTTTAGTCTTTAATCCTCTCAGCTGTGTGTGTTTAGACTTTAATCCTCTCTGTGTGTTTAGTCTTTAATCCTCTCTGTGTGTTCAGTCTTTAATCCTCTCTGTGTGTTTAGTCTTTAATCCTCTCTGTGTGTTTAGTCTTTAATCCTCTCAGATAAGTGTGTTTAGTCTTTAAGCCTCTCAGCTGTGTCTGTTTAGACTTTAATCCTCTCTGTGTGTTTAGTCTTTAATCCTCTCTGTGTGTTTAGTCTTTAATCCTCTCTGTGTGTTTAGTCTTTAATCCTGTCTGTGTGTTTAGTCTTTAATCCTCTCTGTTGGGTGTTCAGTCTTTAATCCTCCCAGCTGAGTGTGTTTAGTCTTTAATCCTCTCAGCTGTGTGTTCAGTCTTTAATCCTCTCAGCTGAGTGTTTAGTCTTTAATCCTCTCTGTGTGTTTAGTCTTTAATCCTCTCAGCTGAGTGTTTAGTCTTTAATCCTCTCTGTGTGTTTAGTCTTTAATCCTCTCAGCTAAGTGTGTTTAGTCTTTAATCCTCTCAGCTGAGTGTGTTTAGTCTTTAATCCTCTCAGCTGAGTGTTTAGTCTTTAATCCTCTCAGCTGTGTGTTTAGTCTTTAATCCTCTCTGTGTGTTTAGTCTTTAATCCTCTCAGCTGAGTGTTGTCTTTAATCCTCTCTGTGTGTTTAGTCTTTAATCCTCTCAGATAAGTGTGTTTAGTCTTTAATCCTCTCAGCTGTGTGTGTTTAGACTTTAATCCTCTCTGTGTGTTTAGTCTTTAATCCTCTCAGCTGTGTGTGTTTAGTCTTTAATCCTCTCTGTGTGTTTAGTCTTTAATCCTCTCAGCTAAGTGTGTTTAGTCTTTAATCCTCTCAGCTGTGTGTGTTTAGACTTTAATCCTCTCTGTGTGTTTAGTCTTTAATCCTCTCTGTGTGTTTAGACTTTAATCCTCTCTGTGTGTTTAGTCTTTAATCCTCTCTGTGTGTTTAGTCTTTAATCCTCTCAGCTAAGTGTGTTTAGACTTTAATCCTCTCTGTGTGTCAATTTTTCAAGATGGCGCCGAGTATGGCTGCCGTGTTGCGAGCTCCCGCTTACTTTTGCAGTTTTTTGTTGTTTTGTGTTTGTTTAACTCTTTTTGCACTAATGTTACTGGTTTTATCACCTACGACCGACAAACACTTCTGGAAATCAGATCGTCGATCACTCACCGGAAACCGGACTTTGAGTTCCATAACGCCGATCCTTTGTTTACTAACACTGGAGAGGCGCCACTCATCTGGGCCGCCCGGCCACGCACCCGTCGAAGACGCCGGAAAAGAGGCAAGAGAGCCGGCGTGCTCGTCAGACTCAGACGCCGTGCCCATCGGCCGCCTCTTCCCACCATATTACTGGCTAACGTGCAGTCCTTGGAAAACAAGTTGTGTGAGCTTCATGCACGGGTCGCCTTCCAGCGAGAGATCCGGGACTGCAGCGTTCTCTGCCTCACAGAAACGTGGTTATCCGATGAGGTCCCTGATAATGCCATCGAACCCGCCGGGTTCTCTCTGCACCGCGCCGACAGAACCAAGCAGCTCTCCGGGAAAAGCAAAGGAGGAGGTGTATGTTTTCTGATCAATAACGCTTGGTGTGATCGGAGGAATGTACATTTCATCGAGTCTTTCTGCTCGCCGGATTTGGAATATCTCATCGTGTTTTGCCGGCCGGCGTGGCTGCCCCGTGAGATAATGGGACTCTGTCTGGCCGCGGTGTACATCCCCCCGCAGGCGGACTCGGACCTCGCGCTCGGGAAGCTACACGAGGCTATCAGCAAGCAGATGACGACGCGCCCGGAGGCTGCACTTATGTTGCGGGGGACTTAATCGGAATAACCTGCGAACCTACTGTCCGACATTATTCCAGCACGTAACATGTTTCACTCGGAAAGACAGGATTTTAGACCATGTTTACTCCAGCATCCGGAACTGTTACAAATCCCTCCCCCGACCCCCGTTCGGCAAATCAGATCACTCCTCCATCCTGCTCCTGCCCACCTATAGGCAGAAGCTGAAACGGGGGCCGGTCACTACCAGGGAGGTGCGCCGCTGGTCTGACCAATCAGACGCTATGCTGCAGGATTGTTTTGATCATGTGGACTGGGAAATGTTCCGTGATTCGTCGGGCAGCGTGGACGAGTACGCAGACACAGTCACCGCCTTCATACGCAAGTGTGTTGATGACGTAGTGCCCTGCAGACAAGTCCGCGTTTACCCCAATCAGAAGCCCTGGCTGAACTGTGAGGTTCGCTCCGCCCTCAGCGCACGCAGCGCTGCATTCAGAGCGGGAAATACGGAGGAGTACAAGCAATCCAACTACGCTCTCCGTAAATCCATCAGAGCAGCTAAACGTGCGTACAGAATGAAAGTGGAAGCACAGTTCAACACAGCCAACACACGAAGCTTATGGCAGGGGTTAAATACAATCTCTGACTATAAAACTGCCTCTCGCACTCTGCCCAGTACCAGCGCTGATCTGCCGGACGAGCTTAATAACTTCTACGCTCGCTTCGACGGAATTCCCGCAGCACCACTGGAGAGCGCCCCGCCCACCGCTGATCTCAACGCCCCCTCCGTCTCCGTAGCTGATGTGTGCAAAGCCTTCAAGAGGGTGAACCCACGCAAGTCAGCAGGACCAGATGGCATTCCCGGGAGAGTGCTTAAAGCCTGCCACAGGGAACTAGCAGGAGTTTTTGCAGACATCTATAACACCTCACTGTCTCTCTCGGTCGTGCCAGCTAGTTTCAAACTAGCCACCATTGTGCCAGTTCCAAAGACAGCTAGTATTACCTGTCTGAACGACTGGCGACCTGTTGCCCTGACCTCCATCGTAAGCAAATGCTTTGAGAGGCTGGTCAGAGATATCATCTGCTCCTCACTGCCTGCCACCCTGGACCCACTGCAATTTGCATATAGGCGGAATAGATCCACCGACGATGCAATCGCCCTGACCCTGCACACTGCCCTCTCCCACCTGGAAAAGAAGGACACGTATGTGAGAATGCTGTTTGTAGACTACAGTTCAGCATTCAACACAATCGTTCCTTCGAGGCTCAACTGCAAGCTCCGGGATCTGGGTCTGAACAGCACACTGTGCAGCTGGATCCTGAACTTCCTGACGGACCGACGGCAGGTGGTAAGGATGGGAAGTATCACATCCTCCTCTTTGACCCTCAACATCGGAGCCCCCCAGGGTTGTGTGCTCAGCCCGCTCCTGTACTCCCTGTACACCCATGACTGCACTGCTAGACACAGCTCCAACGTCATCATAAAGTTTGCTGACGACACAACAGTTGTGGGCCTGATCTCCAACAATGATGAATCGGCCTACAGAGAGGAGGTTAAAATCCTGGAAAACTGGTGCCAGGAGAATAACCTCTCTCTAAACGTCAGTAAGACCAAGGAGCTGATCGTGGACTTCAGGAAGCAGGAGACAGTACACCCATCGATTTCCATCAATGGGACTGCGGTAGAGAGGGTCAGCAGCTTTAAGTTTCTCGGTGTTCACATCAGCGAGGACCTGACATGGGCAGTGCACACCTCACAGGTGGTGAAGAAGGCCCACCAGCGCCTCTACTTCCTCAGAAGGCTGAGGAGGTTTGGCCTGAACCCCAGCATCCTTAAGACCTTCTACACCTGCACTGTGGAAAGCATCCTGACGGGCAGCATCACCACCTGGTACGGGAACTGTACTGTTCGTGAGAGGAAATCTCTGCAGAGGGTGGTGCGGACAGCACAGTCCATCACCGGGGTTCAGCTCCCTAACCTATTGGATTTATACACCAGTCGCTGCCTGAGGAAATCCAGAAGGATTATGAAGGACCCCTCCCATCCTAGTCACTGTCTGTTCTCTCAGCTGCCGAGTGGTAGGAGGCTCAGAAGCTTAAAAGCCAGAACCAGTCGGCTCAAAGACAGCTTCTTCCCCCATGCAACCAGGCTATTGAACAGCCAGTAATCACTGCTCTGCCCAGCCCAACCCTTCCCATTACACGTACGTGCACCCACTGTACTCCCGCACTTTACTTGCATAGCTGGACTTTGAATACCTATCCAAAGACAATACTCTCCCCCTGCGCTTCCACTTAACTTCCTGTACCTTGCACTTTACTAAATACTCTGCCACCTACTGTACCATCTTCTACCTCCACACCTAGTGTGATTACTTGCACATCTACATAGCATTGTAATATCCATTACTATATATAGTATATAGTTGATTACACTCACTCTACATTCCCAGTGCAATATTATATGTCTCGGTGCAATATTATTATTTTTAAGTTATTGTGTAAGATTATATGTATATATTTTAGTTAAATTGGTTTTATCTATTCTTCTATCCTATCTATAGTTTTGTTTATCTATGTGTAAATACTGTTCTCTGCATAATTTGTGGAACTCGCACTCAAGTTTTTCACTCACCTGTGTCCCTGTACTCTTGTGATGTGACAATAAATCTGATTTGATTTGATTTGATTTGATTTGTGTTTAGTCTTTAATCCTCTCAGCTGTGTGTGTTTAGTCTTTAATCCTCTCTGTGTGTTTAGTCTTTAATCCTCTCAGCTAAGTGTGTTTAGTCTTTAATCCTCTCTGTGTGTTTAGTCTTTAATCCTCTCAGCTGTGTGTGTTTAGTCTTTAATCCTCTCATCTGAGTGTTTAGTCTTTAATCCTCTCTGTGTCTTTAGTCTTTAATCCTCTCAGCTGAGTGTGTTTAGACTTTAATCCTCTCTGTGCGTTTAGTCTTTAATCCTCTCAGATAAGTGTGTTTAGTCTTTAATCCTCTCTGTGTGTTTAGTCTTTAATCCTCTCAGCTAAGTGTGTTTAGTCTTTAATCCTCTCTGTGTGTTTAGTCTTTAATCCTCTCAGCTGAGTGTTTAGTCTTTAATCCTCTCTGTGTGTTTAGTCTTTAATCCTCTCAGCTGAGTGTTTAGTCTTTAATCCTCTCAGCTGTGTGTTTAGTCTTTAATCCTCTCTGTGTGTTTAGTCTTTAATCCTCTCAGCTGTGTGTGTTTAGTCTTTAATCCTCTCTGTGTGTTTAGTCTTTAATCCTCTCAGCTAAGTGTGTTTAGTCTTTAATCCTCTCAGCTAAGTGTGTTTAGTCTTTAATCCTCTCAGCTGTGTGTGTTTAGACTTTAATCCTCTCTGTGTCTTTAGTCTTTAATCCTCTTAGCTGAGTGTTTAGTCTTTAATCCTCTCTGTGTGTTTAGTCTTTAATCCTCTCTGTGTGTTTAGTCTTTAATCCTCTCAGCTGTGTGTTTAGTCTTTAATCCTCTCTGTGTGTTTAGTCTTTAATCCTCTCTGTGTGTTTAGTCTTTAATCCTCTCAGCTAAGTGTGTTTAGTCTTTAATCCTCTCTGTGTGTTTAGTCTTTAATCCTCTCAGCTGAGTGTGTTTAGTCTTTAATCCTCTCAGCTGAGTGTGTTTAGTCTTTAATCCTCTCTGTGTTTACAGTACTAAGTTTTCTCACCCAAGTCTTCTTTTTCCTGAATCTCGCAGCAGCTCCATGTCTCTCCAGCAGGGGGCTCTATTCCACGCATCTCTAAAACCTCCAACACCAACTCTGATGCAGTTACACTCACCCCGACCTCACCAACACACACGCACACACACACACACCACACACGCACACCACACGCACGCACACGCACACACACACACACACACACACGCGCACACACAGACACAGACAACACAAATTTTAATTTTAACATGAATTTACTTTAATGCTCATAAAGTTTCACTGTTAAACTCACACATTCACACCTGGACCTTCAAACCGGGTAAAATCTCCCGTCAGTCAGAATCCGACTCTCACAAACCGAGTAAAAACTGAAACGTGGATGATGCTCACCTGCACAAGTAGCTCCGCCCCTTCCTCTTTCTTCTCCAGGTAAACGGCGCAGATGGTGTGGGAGGGGTGCTTCACAGACGCCTGCTACACGTCAGCCGTCAACAGGAAGTGATGCATGTTTATGTCTTTTCATGACCATAAAGTTCTACGTTTACTACAATCCTTCTGACTGTTTACCTGCTCACTGAGCTTGTTTAGGATGAGAGAAGTCGCGTCCAGCTGCTTCTGAAGCTCCGCCTCCGAGACCTGAAGAACAACATCCGTTTTCAAACATCAGCGCAGAGTCCAGAACATTCTACGTTCATTTTCGCATTACTGCTAACCCAACTAACGCTAAAGGTGTCAAGCTAACTCACAATAAAACATACCATGTTAACTCACGTAAACAATGGTGGTTATTTGTGTTAAAAATACTACGCTATTACATTAAAGATGGAGTGATAACTAACATTAAAAATAGAGCGATAACTCACGTTAAAGATGGAGCGATAACTCATGTTAAAGATGGAGTGATAACTCATGTTAAAGATGGAGTGATAATTCACGTTAAAGATGAAATGGTAACTCACGTTAAAGATGGCGCAGTAGTTCTGGATCAGTTCCTCCACCACTGAGGAGGTCCTGGAGTCCGACCCGTCTGTCTGAAAGAGCGTCGGTCCGAACACGATTCCCAGATTCCGTGTGGTCATCTGATTGACGTCGGACAGATTCTGCACACTAACACACAGCAGCGATGAACACAGGTTTTCTCAGAAATCAACACAGTAAAAACATATAAGCGATTATCGTTGTTGCTGTGGAATCTGAGGACGTTCTCTTTAGTCGAGACGCAGAAACTTTACAAACTCTTCATCTATGACTGGACGTCTGTGTGACGGCCAGTGAGTCTGTAATGAACTCCTTATATGTACAAACACAGTCGGCCGGTTAAGCTGATTCTGATTCTGGACACAAACACAAGCGTCTGTTTCACTCCAGAAAGACAGAGAAACACTGTGTCTGCGGCGGCTTTGTGGAAGTGAAAATCACAGCAGAACAGACAGACTGTCTCTATTGTTCAGGCTGTGAGTGTGTCTGAACACACAGCAGAGATTCCTACCAGTACAGATGGTTCAGAAGAACTTTGAGTGTTTCTCTGTTGACGTCAGGCAGACTGGACAGAAGAGTCTGATACTGTCTGATTTTAGCTCTGTGGTCTGTCAGATCTGCACAAAAGGAAAAAAAAAGAAATAAGAAAAACGACGTTATTGCTCCTTCTAACTGATTCAGAGTTTAACTGATTCAGAGTTTAACTGATTCAGAGTTTAACTGATTCAGGGTTTAACTGTTTCAGAGTTTAACTGATTCAGAGTTTAACTGATTCAGGGTTTAACTGTTTCAGAGTTTAACTGATTCAGAGTTTAACTGATTCAGAGTTTAACTGATTCAGAGTTTAACTGATTCAGAGTTTAACTAATTCAGAGTTTAACTGATTCAGAGTTTAACTGATTCAGAGTTTAGCTGATTCAGAGTTTAACTGTTTCAGAGTTTAACTGATTCAGAGTTTAACTGATTCAGAGTTTAACTGATTCAGAGTTTAGCTGAATTAGTGTGTGTCTGTATGTGAGTGTGTGTGTGTGTATGTGAGTGAGTGTGTGTGTGAGTGTGTGTGTCTGTATGTGAGTGTGTGTGTGTGTGTATGTGAGAGTGTGTGTGTGTATGTGAGTGTTTGTGTGTGTGTGTGTGTGTGTGTGAGTATGTGAGAGAGTGTGTATGAGTGTGTGTGTGTATGTGAGTGTTTGTGTGTGTGTGTGTGTGTGTGTTATACTGGCCTGTGACGCTGAGCCAGCGGTGAGTGTTTTCAGCTCCGTTAAACACTCCGTGTCTGACGGCTCTGAGGAAGCGCTTCAGTGTGTTCGCAACATCGTCCACTTCAAACTCCCCCGACACACACACACTCCGCGCGTCCCGCAGGAAACTGTCCAGCAGCACCGACACCCGAGAGTTAGCCCCGCTCTTACGGTAAATACCCACCGACATCAGGCCTGCACACACACACACACGGAGACACACACACACACACACACACAGAGACACACACACACACACACACAGAGACACACACACACACACACACACAGAGACACACACACACACACACACACACACACACACACAGAGACACACACACACACACACACACAGAGACACACACACACACACACAAACACGCACAGAGACACACACACACACACAGAGACACACACACACACACACACACACACACAGAGACACATACACACACACACACACACACACACACAGACACATACACACACACACAAACACGCACAGAGACACACACACACACACACACACAGACACACACACACACACAGACACATACACACACACACACACACAGGACTGTTTGAAAGTCAGAGACTCGTTTATTTAATTCACAGTCAAAACAGACAGAATTTCATGTTTTTCAGTTTTAGCACGTCCACTTCTACAGGTTTCCTCTCTCAGTGAAGCAGCAGTGTTTCTCTGAGTGTGTGTGTGTCTGTGTGTGTCTCTGTGTGTGTGTGTGTGTGTGTGTGTGTGTGTGTGTGTGTGTGTATGTGTCTCTGTGTGTGTGTGTGTGTGTGTGTGTCTCTGTGTGTGTGTGTGTGTCTGTGTGTGTCTCTGTGTGTGTGTGTGTGTGTGTGTGTGTGTATGTGTCTCTGTGTGTGTGTGTGTGTGTGTGTGTGTGTCTCTGTGTGGTGTGTGTGTGTGTGTGTGTCTCTGTGTGTGTGTGTGTGTGGTCTCTGTGTGTGTGTGTGTGTGTGTGTGTGTGTGTGTGTGTGTGTCTCTGTGTGTGTGTGTGTGTGTGTGTGTGTGTGTGTGTGTGTGTCTCTGTGTGTGTGTGTGTGTGTGTGTGTGTTAGTTCGCTCTCTTTACTGTCACTCATTATTAATGTACCTTTTGAAACTAGTTCACACAGAAAACACAGAAAACATCCACACTGTGTGAGTCATATAGTGCAGTATTGATCAGTTTCTGATGGTCAGCGTGGGTAAAGGAGACTGTGGACAGTCCTGATAATCACACTGATTTACCCAGTGACACACTGACCTGCTGGGAAGGTAAAACATTTAGGATGAGCTGCACCAACCAGGATTAAACAGAGTTTAGTGCTAAACAAGGATTTGTTAATTTAGGTTTTACAACCCATTTCTAAAAAAGTCGGGACTTTGTGCAAAATGTGAATGAAAATAAAATGCAATGATGTTCAAATCATTCAAACCCTATATTTATTTCAAAATAGTATAAAGACAACAAATCAAATGTTGAAACTGAGAAATTTTATTGTTTTTTGAAAAATATATGCCTATTTTGAATTTGATGACAGTAACATGTTCCAAAAAAGTTGTGTTTACTGCTGAGTTTCATCACCTCTTCTTTAACAGCACTCTGTAAGTGTTTGCGAACTGAGGAGACACTGCTGTAGTTTAGAAAGTGAAATATTTTCTGTTCTTGTTTGATACAGGATTTCAGCTGCTCATCAGTTCAGGGGCTCATTTGTTGTATTTTTCATTTCTAAATGTGCCGAATGTTATCAGTGCGTGTCTGGATGCAGCTTATGTTGCCAAACATGTATATATTGTTCAGCATTAATGGTGCCTTCACAGATGTGCACGTCACCCATGCCATGTGCACTAATGCCCCCTACACCATCATGAATACTGGCTTTTGAACTGTGCACTGATAACAAGCTGAGTGGTCTTTAGCCCGGAGGACACAGTGTCCATGATTTCCAAAAAGAATTTCAGATGTTGATTCGTCGGACCACAGGACACTTTTCCACTTCCCCTCAGTCCATTTTAAATGAGCTCAGGCCCAGAGAAGGTGGCAGCATTTCTGGATCCTGTTTAAATTTCGTTTCTTTTTTGCGTTTTAGAGTTTTAACTCTCTTTTGTGGATGTAGTGATGAACTGTTTTCACAGACAGTGGTTTTCAGAAGTGTTTCTCTGTGTGTGTGTGTTTAGTGAGTGTGTGTGTGTGTGTGTGTTTAGTGAGTGTGTGTGTGTGTGTGTGTGTTTAGTGTGTGAGTGTGTGTGTGTGTGTGTTTAGTGTGTGAGTGTGTTTAGTGTGTTTTTCCGTGTGTGTGTGTGTGTTTAGTGTGTGTTTCTGTGTGTGTGTGTTTAGTGTGTGAGTGTGTTTAGTGTGTTTTTCCGTGTGTGTGTGTGTGTTTAGTGTGTGTTTCTGTGTGTGTGTGTGTGTGTGTGTTTAGTGTGTGTTTAGTGTGTGTTTCTGTGTGTGTGTGTGTGTGTTTAGTGTGTGAGTGTGTTTAGTGTGTTTTTCTGTGTGTGTGTGTGTGTGTTTCCGTGTGTGTGTGTGTGTGTGTGTGTGTGTGTTTAGTGTGTGTTTCTGTGTGTGTGTGTGTGTGTGTTTAGTGTGTGAGTGTGTTTAGTGTGTTTTTCCGTGTGTGTGTGTGTGGGTTTCCGTGTGTGTGTGTGTGTGTGTGTGTGTGTGTTTAGTGTGTGTTTCTGTGTGTGTGTGTGTGTGTGTGTTTAGTGTGTGAGTGTGTTTAGTGTGTTTTTCTGTGTGTGTGTGTTTAGTGTGTGTTTCTGTGTGTGTGTGTGTGTGTGTGTGTGTGTGTGTTTAGTGTGTGAGTGTGTTGTGTGTTTTTCCGTGTGTGTGTGTGTGTGTTTAGTGTGTGTTTCTGTGTGTGTGTGTGTGTGTGTGTATGTGTGCTTAGTGTGTGTGTACCGTGGCAGGTGATGTGGTCGATGCAGCGCTGGATGCTGATTGGTGTTCCTGACTCGGTGAGCTGTTGCTGTGACAGCGTCTCGGTTCCGGACCCCGCGGCCCGCCGGAGTGAGTTCAGCCAACCGGGGAAATGAGGCCTGCGGTCAGAACACACATGCACACACCCCCCCCTCCAGCCCAACACCATGCCCCCAACACCGTCACACACTGCTGCACACACATACACACACACACACACACACACATGAACACAGGTGTGTGATGGACTGAGAAAGTTCGTGCTAGTTGGTGTGACTGTAATGGGTGTTGGTGAAAGTGCTCAGAGCGCCTCCTGCTGGTTGATGATAAATTAGAGCTGATGAACATTACAGGTTATCCAGCTCAGGGTGCTGTAAATTACGAGTAACTAACAGTAAAACACAGAAATACAACGTACAGAAGCGTTTCCCCAAAACTGACCACAGACACTGTCGCACTGACCTCACCATCACCTGCCTGTGTGTGTGTGTAACTCACTGAGTGTGTGTGTGTAACTCACTGAGTGTGTGTGTGTGTGTAACTCACTGAGTGTGTGTGTAACTCTTTAGGTGTGTGTGTGTGAGAGAGAGTGTGTGTGTGTGTGTGTGTGTGGGTGACTCACTCAGTGTGTGTAGTTTGCGCAGATCGATGTTCTGCACAGAGTCCTGAAGAAGCACCTGCAGTCTAGAGCCACTCAGGCAGAACCAGCCGATCCCAGAGCTGCCTTCAGCACAATGCAGGCGACCCAGCCGATCACAGAGTCCACAAACACTGCTCAGAGTGGCAGGAAGCACAGCCTGCGAGACAGACAGACAGACAGACAGATATATAGAAGGATAGATATACAGACAGACAGAGAGACAGACAGATATATAGAAAGACAGCCAGATGTACAGACAGACACATATATAGATATATACAGAGAAATAGACATACAGAGAGACAGACAGATACAAAGACAGTCTGAGTTCAGGGGGTAATAATGGTACAGTCTGAGTTTAGAGGGGGTAATAATGGTACAGTCTGAGTTTAGAGGGGTCATAATGGTACAGTCTGAGTTTAGAGGGGGTAATAATGGTACGGTCTCTGTTTAGAGGGGTCATAATGGTACAGTCTGAGTTTAGAGGGGGTAATAATGGTACAGTCTGATTTAGAGGGTAATAATGGTACAGTCTGATTTTAGGGGTTAATAATGGTACAGTCTGAGTTTAAGGGGTAATAATGGTACGGTCTCTGTTTAGAGGGGTCATAATGGTACAGTCTGAGTTTAGAGGGGGTAATAATGGTACGGTCTCTGTTTAGAGGGGTCATAATGGTACAGTCTGAGTTTAGAGGGGGTAATAATGGTACAGTCTGATTTAGAGGGTAATAATGGTACAGTCTGATTTTAGGGGTTAATCATGGTACAGTCTGAGTTTAGAGGGGTCATAATGGTACAGTCTGAGTTTAGAGGTGGTAATAATGGTACAGTCTGAGTTTAGGGGGTCACAATGGTACAGTCTGAGTTTAGAGGGGGTAATAATGGTACAGTCTGATTTAGAGGGTAATAATGGTACAGTCTGATTTTAGGGGTTAATAATGGTACAGTCTGAGTTTAGGGGGTAATAATGGTACAGTCTGAGTTTAGAGGGGGTAATAATGGTACAGTCTGAGTTTAGAGGGTAATAATGGTACAGTCTGATTTTAGGGGTTAATAATGGTACAGTCTGAGTTTAGGGGGTAATAATGGTACGGTCTCTGTTTAGAGGGGTAATAATGGTACAGTCTGAGTTTAGAGGGTAATAATGGTACAGTCTGATTTTAGGGGTTAATAATGGTACAGTCTGAGTTTAGGGGGTAATAATGGTACGGTCTCTGTTTAGAGGGGTAATAATGGTACAGTCTGATTTAGAGGGTAATAATGGTACAGTCTGATTTTAGGGGTTAATAATGGTAAAGTCTGAGTTTAGGGGGGTAATAATGGTACAGCCTGTGTTTGATTCTGGTTACCGTGGTAATAGCCCTGATCCACCCCTTGATGGTGCTGATGTCATCAGATCCAAATAGGTAAACCCGCCCCCCATCAGTGTAAAGTTCAAAGGTGTGTTCATATCTGCAATAAGATCAAATACATGACAAGTTTTTATTTGTTACATTAATATTTAAGTGTGCAGTGATTTTATATTAAATCTCCACTGCAGGTGGTGTAACAAACACTATGTTGTGGTTGCCAGGCAACCATAAAGATTATTTCAGAGTTGTGTGTATTTGGAGGACATTAAGAGAAACGGTCAGAGAGCATTACCCATGATTCCCTGGGCTGTTAACGGACAGGCAGACGATGTCACTGGTCTTCATGCTGCCGCACCTGCTGGTCATTTGTTCAGTTTTATAGTAGCTGAACACACCTGTGCTGAGGCGGCACCAGCGCTGAGAGAAATCTACACAGAACAGATAAAAAATCCACTTTATTAAAGCCTTTAAATTAAATCTGTCCAATAAAACACTCCAAACTCAGAGGCTCCGCCCACAGAGCAGCAGGACCTTCTGATATCAGTCTTCATTAACATTATAAAGAGCTGAACTGTAAACATTTTTAAAAACGACGAACCATAAACACTCAAACCACACTTTGCACCTGGATTAATCACAGTCTGAGTATCTAATCCTGGATTAATCAAAGTCTAAGTGTCTAAATCTGGATTAATCACACTCTGAGTATCTAAATCTGGGTTAATCACAGTCTGAGTATCTAAATCTGGGTTAATCACAGTCTGAGTATCTAAATCTGGATTAATCACACTCTGAGTATCTAAATCTGGGTTAATCACAGTCTGAGTATCTAAACCTGGGTTAATCACAGTCTGAGTGTCTAAACCTGGATTAATCACACTCTGAGTGTCTAAATCTGGGTTAATCACAGTCTGAGTGTCTAAACATGGATTGATCACAGTCTGAGTATCTATACCTGTATTAATCACAGTCTGAGTCTCTAAACCTGGATTAATCATAGCCTGAGTATCTAATCCTGGATTAATCACAGTCTGAGTATCTAAACCTGGATTAATCATAGCCTGAGTATCTAAACATGGATTAATTACAGTCTGTCTAAACCTGGATTAATCACAGTCTGAGTATCTATACCTGGATTAATCACAGCCTGAGTATCAGACCTGGATTAATCACAGTCTGAGTATCAAACCTGGATTAATCACAGTCTGAGTATCAAACCTGGATTAATCACAGTCTGAGTGTCTCTCAGTGAGGAACTCCATTTGAGGTCAATGTGCTGAATGTAACTGAACTCTGTTCTAATACATTCTAAAGCAAGTGATGTCACTGGCTCCACCCACCTGCCCTGGGTTTGTGCTCTGTAATTGGCCGATTAGTGGAAGCCACCTTGAACAGGTATCCACTTTGAGAGTGTGCAGATGTGACCTCTGACCCCACAGCATCTGTAAAACCCACAATAAGGCTGTTTTATAAGATGCTCATTTTAACAGACGCAGCCTCGTCTGCTAACGGCTACAGTGAGCTCTGGGTTAATTACGGTCTGTTAGCTTCTGTCAGCATCACAGTTGTCCTGGTGCACTGCAGGCAGAGTTACAGTCTCTAGACTGTGAAGGACCAACTGGGTGAACCAGTCTGCTACAGCGCCACCCTGAGGCAGAGCAGAGCTGCAGCTCTAGTCAGTTAAGAACCCCAGAGACAGAAGCTGATTGTGGGTGAAGCAGATAAACAATCAGCTTCACTGGATCTGAATTTGAGTGACTGTTTTTCTCTAACAGACAGCAGAACTTCATAATAAGTTTATTTCTGGAACCCCCAGAACTTTGATTTTGAGATATTCAGAATTACAGAAACTTCTCAACTCTGAAATCTGACCTGTTTGGTCTCCATGACGACTTCAGTCCGGACTGAATTTCGGACAGTATCTATTCCAGAGTAACAGTTCCTACCTTCATAATCTCATCATGAACTCCAGATAAGAAAACAGCATCACACAAACATCCTAACTAGACTAAACCTCCTAAATCCTGTCCTAACTTTAGGATGAACCCCAACAGGGTCCTCACTTCTGTTTAAGGTCTGTTTCTATGGTTTTTAGGCAGCTGAGTCAGCAGCAGAGTTCACTACCAGCATAATGAGCTCCATTTATTTCTACTGTAAAACGCTGCTTTCACTGTGAGATGATTTTCTTTTCTAACTCTGCGTTTTAAAGATCTCAGACGCTGCAGACTCGATCTCCACCGCCCCTCTGATCACCTTCGTGTGTTAATGTTGATGATGAAATATTACAGTGATGGTGGTGAATAATGAGGAGACGGAGCTGAACGTGTGTCTGTTTATTAGGAGGAGTAACGTTAGCACGCTCGGCTAAAGCGTTTGGGAAATGGAGACTGAAACTGGGGAGCGGCGACGCTCTGATAAACAGCAGGGGGCGCTCTCACAGTATTCACTACTTATCACACTTATCACACTTTAGTTCTGTTTGACCTTTTTTACATCAGTAAAAGCAGCTTAACTCACATTTTAACATTTTTTTGATTACATGTTTATGTTTCAGCTGTGTGTGGATGATCAGTTTCACAGACACAGTTAATTGTCAACTTCACTTGAAGAGTTTAAGATTTCGTAATTGGAGATAAGAGGCTGTGAGATAAGAGGCTGTGAGATAAGAGGCTGTGAGATAAGAGGCTATAAGATAAAAGGCTGTGAGATAAGAGGCTATGAGATAAGAGGCTGTGAGATAAGAGGCTGTGAGATAAGAGGCTGTAAGATAAAAGGCTGTGAGATAAGAGGCTGTGAGATAAGAGGCTATGAGATAAGAGGCTGTAAGATAAGAGGCTGTGAGATAAGAGGCTATGAGATAAGAGGCTGTGAGATAAGAGGCTGTGAGATAAGAGGCTATGAGATAAGAGGCTGTGAGATAAGAGGTTATGAGATAAGAGGCTGTGAGATAAGAGGCTGTGAGATGAGATAAAATTCCTGAATTAGCCTGTTAGCGTGTTAGCATTAGCTAGAAGGAAGCACTTTCCAAGCTGACAGCAGATGATCTTCATTACGCCTCTCTGAATTAGAGCAACTGCTACATCCTGTAAACGTAAACATGAGCGTACCTGATCTCAGGTGATGCTGCAGTAGCTCCGCCTGCTCTGTCTGTCCGCTGTGTTTTGCCAATGCTAGAGGAGAGGAGAACTGTGGGATACTGGAGGAGCAGTTAACATCCGCACCCGAAAACAGCAGCGAGAGAGACTCCACCAGATCATCACTCTGTACCGCAGCACACAGTGCCTGAGAGAGAGAGAGAGAGAGATAGAGAGAGAAGAGAGAGAGACAGAGAGAGAGAGAGAGAGAGAGACAGAGAGAGAGAGAGATAGAGAGAGAGAGGAGAGAGAGACAGAGATAGAGAGAGAGACAGAGAGAGAGAGAGACAGAGAGAAAGACAAAGAGATAGAGAGAGAGAGACAGAGAGAGAGAGAGACAGAGAGAGAGAGAGACAGAGTGACAGAGACAGAGAGAGACAGAGAGAGGGAGAGAGAGAGAGAGAGAGAGACAGAGAGAAATACAGACAGAGAGAGAGAGAGAGAGAGAGATAGAGAGAGAGAGGAGAGAGAGAGATAGAGAGAGAGAGAGAGAGAGAGAGATGTTAGTAACTGTTTTAGAGAGGTGAAATCAGAGCCTGATGTCGTGTTTGATGTGCTGTTTGATGTGCTGACGTTGTTGAGCGCCTCCTGCTGGCCGGCGAGGTGGTGCTGTTTCCGGAACGTTCTGTGCAGGTATTTGGAGGTGATGAAGGTGAGGCGCTCGGCGCTGCTGGAGTTCACACTCAGACCCTCACCGTCCGGCACATTCGCTGCCCAGAACTCATTCACTTTACTGTTACCTAGCAACAGGAACACCTGTCAACAAGAAGTGACATCATCAATACACAAAGCTGTCACATGAAAATGAGCTGAGTTCTGATTGGTTCACTTGTATTGTTCCTCCTTCAAAAAGCAGACTGGGCTGCCACCTCCTTATAACTAAAGCATGAATGGGTGGGGCTAATCTGCTGTAGGTTCAGTGGGCGGGGCTAAACAGCTGTAGGCTGAATGGGCGGACTTAACTGCTGTAGGCTGAATGGGCGGGGCCAAACTGCTGTAGGTTGAATGGGCAGATATATGCA
>NW_023494794.1:8460844-8483344 GCF_904425465.1 Colossoma macropomum
TACAATACACCACACTACATTACACTGCATGACACTACACTGCATTACTGTACATATAGTACACTACACTACAATACACCACACTGCATTACACTGCACGACACTACACTACATTACTCTACACAATAGTACACTATACTACAATAGACCACACTGCATGACACTACACTACATTACTCTACACTATAGTACACTACACTACAATACACCACACTACATTACACTGCACGACACTACACTACAATACACCACACTGCATTGCACTGCATGACACTACACTACAATACACCACACTGTATTGCACTGCATGACACTACACTGCATTACTGTACACTATAGTACACTACACTACAATACACCACACGACACTACACTACAATACACCACACTGCATTACACTGCATGACACTACACTGCATTACTGTACACTATAGTACACTACACTACAATACACCACACTGCATTACACTGCATGACACTACACTACATTACACTACACTATAGTACACTATACTACAATAGACCACACTGCATTACACTGCACGACACTACACTACATTACTCTACACTATAGTACACTATACTACAATAGACCACACTGCATTACACTGCACGACACTACACTACATTACTCTACACTATAGTACACTATACTACAATACACCACACTGCATTACACTACATTACTCTACATTACCCTGTACTGCTCTACAATATACCACACTACACTACACTAAACTGCTCTACACTACATTACTCTATACTTCTCTACACTACATTACTTTATCACTCCTATTAACACCACCATCAGCTGATCTCTCCTATTAACACCACCATCAGCTGATCTCTCCTATTAACACCACCATCAGCTGATCTCTCCTATTAACACCACAATCAGCTGATCTCCCTTATTAACCACAGCGTCTGCTCATGAGTTGATTTGACCGAATAACCTGTGTGTATGAAAATACGTAAACGTTGCTCCTGTGGCAGATTTTGAACGCCGTGTGATTTTAGCTGGAATGCTAAAACAGTTAGCCTTTGCTGAAGCATCTAAATTACTGTTCCTTTACTTCATTAAGTACATGAAGTAAATTAGCTGATCAAACTCCTGGAGCCCAGATAAGCAGCAGAGCTGACAACTGTCATTTCCACACTGAGAGCGAAGCACGTTGTGGGATTTTCTCGTTGTCTGTTTCGGAAATTGTTTTCTGTAACGGTCTTGCAGTAGCAGGTTTAGCTCAGTCAGACTGAGTTTGTGGTGGTTTCAGAATCAACAGAATCAGGACTAGGCAGTGAGATTCATACACTCCGACGGTAATTCTGTTCAAAAAGCTTCAGTCACTGTTGACTTTCAGGATCATTGTATTTGTGTTATTTACATCACAATCTTGACTGACAGAATCTGGAAATAACTGTGATAAAACTACTTTGAAAGCCGATCTGATGGTGTAATATGGTGTGATGTAAGATTCTGTGTGCTGCTCTTTTTGAATTCTGGCTGATGCTGTAGTTAAAGAGAGATACTGTAGTTGGTGTTTTATCATTTTGGTCCATGTGTCCATGTCCGTCCTGCCCCTCTGAGGGTCTCTACACAGCGCTGCATGGAAGTGTGATGTTTATAATGAACAACCAATCACTTCAAGCACAACCAATCACAACCAATCACTTTTTCCAAATTAGGAAAAAGAAATTAGATGACCTAAATATGGGTGAGAAAGAAATACTGCGGGGTGAGACAGAGTCCTGCATGAGGACACTGAGAGAGCGATCTGTGGTTTAAACTGTAGCTCATTAGAGCCACAAACAAACATCCAATCAAGAACAACACACACATTTTACATTATTTACACAGGTTGAGGTTGTCGTTGCAGTTAGTTAGCATTTAATTTCACAATAAACCAGATAGTAAGATAAACATATCCTACACTATCAGCCTTATAATACCACACACACACACACACACACACACACACTAACCTGACTCACTAAACTATGCAATACTGTTATCTTTTAAAATGTCACATATCATAAAACCCAAATAAACTTAACTCTAAAATAACTTATTAAATAACATAAATCCTGGATCTTTTCTCTCAGAGTCAGAAGGTTTGTGCAGTAAAATGATTCACCTGTCCGATGAGCAGAAACACCTCCGTTCAGCAGCACTGCAGACTTCTGTCTACAGAACACACACTCTTTATTTCAGAAATGAGGAAGCGGCTGTGCGTGTGTCTGTGCGTGTGTATGTGTGTGTGTGTGCGCATGTGAAAGTATGTGGAACGTGTGTGTGTGTGTGTGTTGTATTGTGATGTAAGAGTGTCTGATATCTCCAATCTGACTTTAGTATGGAGAAAATTAAAGGCAATGTTTCTGCAGCACGTTAGGTGAGTGTTTTGTGTTTTTAGAGGCAAACATTACACAAATGTTGACAAATCCTGATTATTTAAAATAATGTTCCACTGTTTTTTATAACAAAGTGCTGTCACTGGCCATATAGGACAGGGTGGAATGTGTATAGTACAGTGTATAGTGTATATTGTACAGTGTGTATGATAAAATATAAAGTATATAGCAAGCAAGCAAGTGAAGTTTATTTATATAGGATATACATACATACATTACATATATATATATATATATATATATATATATATATATATATATATATATCCAGAACTGCGAGGTCTGCGTTAGAAACGTCTTCAGATCATTTTTCATCAAATATAAATCTTAAGTTATTAATCTAGAATAAATAAAGTTAAGTCTCAGTTTTTCCGTTTATTTACCTCTTCCTGGATAACCTTTTCGTTTTCTGTCCAGTTATAATCAACACAACCTTCATTATTCATATCAATTCCTAAAACTTTTAAGTGCTGAGTTTCTGGTATTTCTACTGGAAATTTCTTTGTAGGGTCTCCAATCCACACATTCTGATTTAGACACATTAAGTTCTGCTCAGGGAAAACAAAACGAACACAAACAAACAAACAAGCAAAGTAGGTTTATCTAAGCTGATCTAACTGTAAAGAAACACAGTTATGAATAAAGAAGTCTGTAAAAATAATATAATACCAAAATGTACGATTGTATGTGTGTGTATTATATACACATATATTAATATTCATGAGACAGATTGTGGAGGAAATAAATGCTGTGGCTCTCATTCACGTCGCAGATTAAGTTTGGGCGCCTCCCTGTGGTCAAACCGTCAACTGGCAAGTCCGAGAAAGACCATCAGACTCCTTACTGTAAATGCTGATCTACTGTATTAATGATGTGGTTTGGTTGTAATAATTACTATAAAATTATTGTCATTTTATTCCCATTTTATTTACGGAGCCTCTCAAACACAGTAACTCAGGAAGTCACTAAGTAACTCAATATTTACACATTTTACCAAAGTATCTCTTATTCTGCTACTTGCAGGTTCACATTCTGACCACACGGTGGCGACCAAGCTCCATCGATGACCGCCCTCAGCCCAAAACCCCAGAGCTGGTCTTTCTGCTCTGTTTTCTCTGATCAGCACATTAATAATGAAACTCCATATCCGGTGCTGCTTTTCTTCAGTCACTCATATCATCACTACACTCTGACAGAGAGGAGTTAAATATCACACATATTGTGTAGGATTTCATCCCCTTTACCGACTGAGCTCAGAGCCCCGAGTGTTCATTCACACTCAGCTAATGTGTTTCTCCGCTTTTACACTCCAGCTGGTTTAGGATAATCAACACACTGATGTGTTGTTATGGCACAATGTGTGTTTATTATGTGTAGCTTAGATACTGATTTTAATAAAATAACCTTTTCTTTCAAACATAAATGAGGAAAACTGGTTATTTATTTAACCAACATTAATTTAACAGTGAAACAGTGATTTTACAGAACTAATGTAATCAGTTCAGATGCAGTTTTCACTGTGAGAAGCAAAAAATAGACCTATAAAAGTGAAAACAGCTTAATGTTACAGAAATCATCGTTAATACTCAACGAATTCAAATGATCATAAAAAAAATAAAATAAAATAAAAAAAAAAAACTTTTCCACTTGAAGGGGAACTCCACTGATTTTTCCAAAGTTCTGCATAATTAAACAGTGGAGATGTAAACAGAGCGGATCAGAGTGGTTTGGTGTGAAATGCTCTGTTCTAGATAATCTTACTGAGTCTGGTTCTCAGTGGTGCTGATAGGAACCAGATGTCTGAAAGGGTAAATGAGTCTGAAAGCTCCCTAACAAAGTTCCTCCATGAACTGGTTCTAGATCTGCTGCCTGATGTCTGACTCACTGTTCCAGGAGAGATTTGTGATCAAGTTTTGGATTTTAATCCACTGATTTTAATCCATTCATGGTGGAGGGATACATGCAGGGCGCTGTGAGGCAAAATAGTCCCCAAAGAAAACTTATTATTTCAGATTTTCCACTATTTTCCATCATCAACATTCCATATGAACTCAGAAGACTCGTGTAGGTTCACTGGTGGTTCTGGATAGTAAATAAAATGTCTATATTTGTGTTGTAGTCATGGCGACCCCTGGTTCCTATCACCACCACTGTAAAGACATCTGAACCGTTTCACACCAAACCACTCTGAATCTCTCTGATTACACCTCACTCACTGAATTATGGGAAATTCTGAAAAATTGGTGTAATTTCCTTTCAGTTTTCAAAAATAAATGTTGACCAACAGTTTATAAACAACCTGTTTACACAAATAAAACTTCTGAAGCTGTTGATATGATTCTGATGAAGCTGCTGTGGGAGTTTTTGATAATATAAAAAAATAAAAGATTTTTCAGAAGTGATAGATGAATTAGATCATAATTATTCACATATAAGTATTGTAGATTGGCTTTGTGTGTGTCTGAGTGAGTGTGTGTGTGTGTGTGTGTGGGTGTGTCTGTGTGTGTGTGTGTGTGTGTGTGTAATGTGTGTGAGTGTGTGAGTGAGTGTGGGTGTGTCTGTGTGTGTGAGTGTGTGAGTGAGTGTGGGTGTGAGTGTGTGTGTGTGTGTGTGTGTGTGTGTGTGTGTGAGTGAGTGTGGGTGTGTCTGTGTGTGTGTGTCTGTGTGTCTGTGTGTGTGTGTGAGTGTCTGTGTGTGTGTGTGTGTGTGTGTCTGTGTGTGTGGGTGTGTCTGTATGGGTGTGTGTCTGTGTGTGTGTGTGTGTGTGTGTGTGTGTGTGGCTTTGACCTGCAACATCCTGAAATATATCACTTCCTGGTTTGGAAGTCAAGGTGATCAAGACAGCCGTGACTTTTGGAGATGACGGTTTGCAGATCAAAGAGTGTGAAACATTTGGGAGCAGCAGGGCGGAGCCAGGCGTCGACCCCTCCCTGCCCAAAAAGAGTATAAATAGTGTGGATTTGAGTGGGTTTGTCAGGTGATGCCTGGATCAACTCCAGATTAACGCTGGATTAGTGCTGGAAAGCTTTAGTCTTCAGTGAGGAATTGTGCCTTTTCCTGCTGAGCCTGGTGCTCTGAGTTTATTTGGGTTCTGTGTCGGGAAAAAAGCTACACATTTTTGCTACAAATTATATAAACATTTGTTCCACCACACTGTCGACATTTTGGTAGGAAACCTCAATTTACCTCATCAGTGTTGTGTCTGGCTGTAATGAGATGAAGTCATAACTGATCCAGAAAAGACAGTAAAATATGAAACACATTTCATCTCATTTTAAAGCGTTTTAACTGAAATATTTGAGTGTTTTGACTTGAATCTATTTGATTTGTTGTTGTAGTGATAACGAATAAAAGCTGAACTCTAAATGGCTGAATGAATTAATGCATTTTTGAGAAATTAAATATGGTCTGTTCTTGTTGCTGAGATGTTCATTGGCTGTCAGGGTAGTTTAAGCTACTTTTCTGTGTGTCTGCTTTGATGAATGAAGCTCTGTTGTGTCTTAAGCTCCTCATTATGAATAAGAAAAACAAACTTCTGACTCTGTTTCATCCAAACTTCCCTGGAACGCGTTTTCAACAGAAGCTGCTTCTACTGAACATAAACATTTTGCGAATGAGCTCAGTAGAAGATCTTTATCTCCTGCTGATGCAGCGCGACAGACACGCTGCATGACAGACATGTTCCCAGAATGCAGTGCGCTCTTCTCCTGATAGACCATCATCATCTGGAGCTTCATTTGCAGACTCCATTCAGAAAATCACACTCAGTACTTTGGCCTCCATGAAGAGAAGCAGGAGATCCTCTACAGCCCTGACCAGCCTGACCTCTTCACACTGACCTTTTCTCTCATGTCCAGACAGAAGAGGTGATGAAGTCCTGCTCACTGATTCAAGCTCTTTAACAGGCTCTTCACTCCCAAATCCTGGAAAATCAAATGTTATAAAATGTGTATAAAGGCTGCTGCTTTGATTATCATCGACAGGCTGGTCAGTGTGGTCAGGACTGTGATGGATGATGTTGAATGTAATCAGTATTTAAAACCATCATTTCTTGGCAGAGTCATGGAAAATGGTTAAAAAGGATCAATGTAATTAGGTTTCTAGGAAACAATACCTCGCAAATATTCAGACTAAAGCCCGGGTTTAAATACTGCAAACTATCTGTCATGATCATATGCACAGGTGAACATACTTAGTACTCAGGGGATTGAGAGCGCTGATAGGTTCGCCGGTGAAAGTCCAAATTCACATGAGAACCCATTGAATTCTGGGCAATGGAGTTCTCTCCAGAGCTGGATTCTGAGTGCAGATGTCATGTGATCTCCCAAAGGATTCTGGGAGATGATGTCCATGTCTTCCAGAGAGTTGACAGAATGCATGACACGACTAAGTTTATAGAAGCAGTATAAAGTATTTTTGGGTTATGTAGCTTATAATTAACAGTAGTTTCTAAATCTATTTTTATATAACACGAAAAATGCAAAAAAACAAAATTTATTCTGCTTTTTTTCTTGATTAGTTTAAGTTACTAAATCACTGAACTGGATTAGTTAAATAGAATCAAGTGTTCTTTTTATTTAAAAGAAAAGAAAGCTAAACTTTCTCTTTCAGTAGCTTTAATCTTCTTATTAGCTTATTAAATATCTGTTTTCTTTAGATTTGTTTGGTTTAGATTAACATTTGAGCCTTTTTATAAAATATTTAAACATCATAAATATTATTGTTTGTTTATAGTTATTTTCTTAATTATTATTATTTTTCTACCTGCTATATTAAGCAGTTCAAAGGTCAGAAGAATAAGCCAAATTAGATATGATGTATAATATATATTCACAGACAGATCTGGATCTGACACTGTCCGTCTCCTCATCCTCACTGTCTTCCACAGCGGCTCCCTCCGGTCCAACGTCTCTCTGAGGAGACTCCATCTGGACCTGCCCAGTCTGGATTGGCTCATTCCAGCTCCTGATCCTCTCTGGCTCCACCCCTCTTTCATTACACACACCTGCAGCTTGTTTATGGACTCATTTACAGTCACACACACTCACACACACACACACACACACACACACACTCACACACACACTCACACACTCACACACACACACACACACACACTCACACACACACACACACACACACACACACACTCACACACACACACTCACTCACTCACACACACACACACACACTCACACACATACGCACACACACACACACACACACTCACACACACACTCACAGACACTCACACACACACACACACACACTCACACACACACACACTCACACACACACACACACTCACACACACTCACTCACACACACACTCACACACACTCACACACACACACACACACTCACACACACACATTCACACACTCACACACACACCCACCCACACACTCACACACACACACACACACACTCAGACACACACAGACACACACTCACACACACACACTCAGACACACACACACACACACACACACTCACACTCACACACACACACAGTCACACACACGCACACACACACTCACACACACACACACACACTCACACTCACACACACACACTCACGCAAACTCACACACACACACACACACACACACACACACACACATACACACAAACACACACACACACTCCTCTGTGCATCTCTGTTCTTTACCACTGTGCTGCTTTACTGAATTCTGAGTTGTGTTTACTTTTGTTGGTGTTTTTTCTGTGTTTGTTGCTTTGTTTCTTGGGGTCTTGGCTAGTAAATGTACCTTGTGTCTACACACACAGACACACACTCACACACACACTGACAGACACACATACACTCACACAAACTCACACACTTACACACACACACCCACACACACATACGCACACTCACACACACAAACACACTCACACAAACACACACAAACAAACACACACACACACTCACACACACACACTCACATACTCGAACACACACACACACTCACACGCACACACACACACACGCACACACTCACACACACCCACACACACACAGTCACATACTCGAACACACACACACACTCACACGCACACACACACACACGCACACACCCACACACACCCACACACACTCACATACTCGAACACACACACACACACACACGCACGCACACACACACGCACACACCCGCACACACCCACACACACTCACACGCACACACTCACACCCACACACACTCACACACACACACTCACACACACACCCACCCACACACTCACACACACACACACTCAGACACACACAGACACACACTCACACACACACAGACACACACTCACACACACACACTGACACACACACATACACTCACACAAACTCACACACTTACACACACACACCCACACACACTCACACACTCACACACACGCACACACACACTCACGCACACACTCACGCACACACACACACACACTCACACACACACACACTCACACACTCACACACACGCACACACTCACGCACACACTCACACACACACACACACACTCACACACTCACACTCACACACACACACACTCACACACACGCACACACACTCACACACACACTCACACACTCACACTCACACACACACACTCACGCAAACTCACACACACACACACACACACACACACACACACTCACACACACA
This sequence comes from Colossoma macropomum, assembly GCF_904425465.1. Lineage (NCBI taxonomy): Eukaryota > Metazoa > Chordata > Actinopteri > Characiformes > Serrasalmidae > Colossoma > Colossoma macropomum. The sequence goes on from NW_023494794.1 coordinate 8,469,916, forward strand.
CACACTCACACACTCACACACACGCACACACTCACGCACACACTCACACACGCACACACACTCACACACTCACACACACGCACACACACACTCACGCACACACTCACGCACACACACACACACACTCACACACACACACACTCACACACTCACACACACGCACACACTCACGCACACACTCACACACTCACACTCACACACACACACACTCACACACACGCACACACACACTCACACACACACACACTCACACACTCACACACACGCACACACTCATGCACACACTCACACACACACACACACTCACACACTCACACTCACACACACACACACATTCACACACACGCACACACACACTCACACACACACACACACTCACACACTCACACTCACACACACACACTCACGCAAACTCACACACACACTCACACACTCACACACACGCACACACTCACGCACACACTCACACACACACACACACACTCACACACTCACACACACGCACACACACACTCACGCACACACTCACGCACACACACACACACACTCACACACACACACACTCACACACTCACACACACGCACACACTCACGCACACACTCACACACACTCACACTCACACACACACACACTCACACACACGCACACACTCACGCACACACTCACACACTCACACTCACACACACACACACTCACACACACGCACACACACACTCACACACACACACACTCACACACTCACACACACGCACACACTCACGCACACACTCACACACACACACACACACTCACACACTCACACTCACACACACACACACACTCACACACACGCACACACACACTCACACACACACACACACACTCACACACTCACACACACACACTCACGCAAACTCACACACACACACACACACACATACACACAAACACACACTCACACTCCTCTGTGTGTCTCTGTTCTTTACCACTGTGCTGCTTTACTGAATTCTGAGTTGTGTCTACTTTTGTTGGTGTTTTTTCTGTGTTTGTTGCTTTGTTTCTTGGGGTCTTGGCTAGTAAATGTACCTTGTGTGTACCTGCCTGCCTGTTTATTGACCACTGCTTGTTGTGACCACAAGTGTTGGACAGGCCCTAATAAAGCCCCTCTGCACATGCAGCCTGACTCACCTCATGCATTACATGCGTAAAGTCAGCCTAGTTGGGTGGTGTTTTATTTACACTGATGTGAATTTGACCAGGTGCTGTAATAAAACATAAGAAAAGAAGTATTAATTTTCAATGATACCTGAGTAAAACAGATCGTCCTGAGTAATAATACTGAAGTACAGTAGTCAGTACGTTCTGCCCGTATGTGTTTCAGTATCTCTCTCATGGTAACAGACATGATGTGACACATGGAGAGAAACAGAGAGAGCAGGAGGGCAGAGTGACCGTCAGCTCACTGTAGAAAACTAAAAGAATGACCAGTACAAGCTAAAACGCAGCAGGGCCAGTGATGAATGTTGTAGTCCAGTCAGCTGTGCTGTTTCAGCTAAACACAGTGACCTGTCAGCTTGACCTTATGAGGGTTTGTTCAGGTCATCTTCACACCTTTTCCCAGCAGCTCCTGGTGCCACACATTTGCATACTGTACATGTCCTTCCTCCTGTTTTGTTTACCTTCTGATCCACCGTCCCACCAATGTGTGGCCCTTTTGTTCTTTGGGTGACCATGTAGCTCCACTGGCAGTGAGACTGAGTTACTGTGCTCTTCTGAAAGAGTTTCTACACTGACCAAAAAAATGTTTTTTGGGGACAATTTTGCCTTAAAATATATTGTGTTTTTACATCTCCTGTAAATGTATTTCTTAGGGAAAAATTGCTCCAAAAAACAAACTTTTTTGATTCAGCTCTATTTTATCATGATCAACTTTGCATATGAAAGCTCTGAAGACATGAAGGTCCACTGGTTATTTTGTGAATCAGTGAATAAAACGACTATTTTTGTTTTGTATGTATTGCAACTCCTGGATCCTTTCACAGCGATGGAGTCTGTAAGTTTGTCTTTGGTGAACCATTAAACATCAAACCACTTTATATTCCTCTTTAAATACATCAAGTAGCTGTAAATCAGTTTACAGTTTTTTTTTTCCCCATTGTTTAAACCGAACCAGACTTAGTTAAATTAATGTATGCATCATACAGAAAATGATCAGTCAAAATTATTTCCATTTACTCACTTTTTTGTGATTTTTAGAATCTATTGAGTACATTTTACTCAGTGAAGTAACTACATAGCTACTTTTCAGCCAAATAGAACAACTGCTTTAACATTTTTAGGCACATTTAAATAAAATGAAGTACATTAGAGTTTTGAGTGATAATTTAAATTGTGCTTAATTTCATTTATTTACGTGTTTGTTTGTTTGTTTGTTTGTTTGTTTGAAGGCTGGGCTTTTCTAGATGCTCTGTCCTCTTTTTCACTGACCCGTCTGGCGCTGTTGTTTATCATTTATCAGCTCCTGCCCACACTGGCCCCGACGCTGTGACATCAGCAGGATCAGGTTTATTGTTGTTATTTGAATATTTCCAGCTCATTCAACAAGAAGCGCTTCACCAGGTAAGACTGCAGGTGTGAAGCTCTATCTTTCTGTATGTATCTGTTCAACTGATCCTTCATATTTTCATCATTCATCTGAGATCAGATGCAGCTGTTCACTGAGAAGAGCAGGGAGTGTTTGGTGTTACCATGGCAACTGCCCCTGTCCTCCTCCTCTTCCTCCTCCTCTCAGGTAAGAATGGACTCATGAGCTTTTAAACCTTATTGGCTCTGAACATCATAAACGTCTGTTCAGTATCTTTAAGTGTTGTTAGTCTGAAGAAACAGGAGAAACTCCTTCACTGCTGAAAGTTTACTGACCAGATTCTGAGCCGTCATCAACTTTTACGCTCTGCTGGGGAAGCGACTCCTCCAGTAATGTGAGCCTTATGGCCCCTAACATGATTTGTGGATGTGCATTATGAGTTATAGTGACTGGTTATTGTTCCACCCTCATGCAGGTGTGTGAGTTTATTAGTTATGAGTTTAAGAGTTTATACAGTGATTATAGTGTGTCAGTGGTGAAGAGCTGAACACAGACTAATGTGTCACTATGACTCATGTGGGGGCTCACAGGTATGCAAATGAGCAGCACACACACATAAACAAACACACACAGGCCCATTAACACTACTTTACAAGGATCCTTCATATTGCTAAAAGCATTTTACTGCATAGACGGCAAGTCCAGGATCTAAAAGCCAAGGTTAACCTGAAATCTGGACATTCTGGTGCCTAAAAGGAGAACTTCACTTTTATCTGTATTAAATTTAAGAAAGTTCTGATCATCCAGAGCTTAAGATCAGAAATCCATGCTGCCCAAACCTGCACTGGGTGACGGTGATGGATTCACTGCTGGAAATGGTGAGATTGGCACTAAGACAAACAATGCCAGGAACACCAGCAGATGCAGGATAGAAAAGGAGAATGTTGTGATTTACAGCATTTAAAGATGCACTTAGACCAATGAGGAGAAGAAGAGATCCAGCATCTGCAGAACGCAGGAGGTCAGGAGTTCAGTTTCACTACAGTGATGAGTGTAAAGGCCACATTAAAAAGCCTTGTAGAGATTATTTCCAGCCACTTTGTGTGGCTAACACTGTTTCAGTCACTTTGTTCAGGAAAGAGGAGGTCAGAAACTGGTCAGAAACTGGTCAGAGGGAACAAAAGCAGAAATCTAAGATGGATTTATTAAATGATCCACTGGAGGAACGATGGTGGACACACAGAAGGGAAGCAGGGGCAGAGTCCAGCTGACAGAATGAAGAGCTAGACGTGGATCAGTTCTGGGGTCTGTGGTGAAACTGGGGTCTGTGGTGAAACTGGGGAACACTTCTTCTACAGAATAAGTGTTAAATATGGCATTTTCTGCTAATTTTAGTGCACATTTTCTAATTATTTTCTGAGTTTAACAAAAAAAAAAGATAAAACAGAGGAATATAGAATGTACCATGACTTTTGCAAAGGCTACATATATTTGTTGTTTTTTTTCCCCAACATGTTAAATTCAGCAAATAATCAGCAGTTGTGCATTAAAATATTCAGAAGTGTGTCTCTGAAGTGTGGTAACTAATTTACATACAGGACCTAAACTTTTGCATATGACTGTATAAACAGCATTGTATGAAAGTCAGAGACCACCTTTAGTTATTGATTACCTTTAGTTATTGATTACCGTTAGTTATTGATTACCTTTAGTTATTGATTACCATTAGTTATTGATTTTTCAATGTCAGGGAAAAAAAAACAGGAGACAAACTTATAAAAAATACCTCCAACATGAAATCTAGCAGTGCTTAATTCATCCCCAACACTGCCACATTAACTCTTCCATCCTTCCAGTCTTAAAACTAATCAGTCACAGCTGTGTCTCCAAACAAAAGCTTCCCAAAGCTGACATCATCAAACAGGCACAACAAGCAGCTTCCCAAACTCACCTCAGCTGCCGTCAGATTTCAAAGTGAAAAAACAAAAACTACTAATAGTAACAACAACAACGGCTCAAGAGCTGGTAGAAACCAAAACTGCCCCATCAGATAAACAGCTTTCATCTGAAAACATCCACAGGTGTTTCTGTCCATCCTTCCACTGTGAGAAGACGACTCAGCGCTGTGGGTCTGAAAGGACGTGTAGCTGTTAAGAAGAACCTCACTGAGAAAAAGAGACGGATAAAAAGAGGAATATTTTTGAGCTTTAAAACTGAACTTGTGAGATGTGGAGTGAAGTTATACAGATTGATGAGCTTAATTTGTGATTATTATTACTCGGATTAATTTGATAAATGAAAGGGTCTCTGACTTTTGCACAAACTATGAATACACAGTATAGAAATATTGAATCTCCATTAAACATATTCCTTTCACTCATTACGTTTTTATTTAGAACATGAGATTAATCTGTTGACTTCCCACTCGTTATAATTTTTAATTAAAAATTTCAATGTATAACGAAACTATCCACAACTATGCTAATTCATTAATAAATATTACTCAGCCACTGCATCACAAAGAAAACACTTAATTTATTTTTTAAAATGCTTATAATTTTCTTTTATATTCTTGAGTTGTTTAAAAGCAGATACTTTTTGAATTTCAGTCATGTATATTTTTGGCTCACTGCTTCTGCTTTTAACCCAAACGTTCACATCAGAACAGTTTCTCTGTACTTTTATATCTTGATTGTTCTTAATCACACAGATGTGCGTCGCTGAGATGCAGAAATGAGTTTTTGATCTTTAGATCTTTCCAGCTGTTCTAAATCAGTGCAGCCTCGATTTTCTGACTTCACGATTCTCAGCTTCACCACTACAGTACAGCACAGTCTGTACACCGACCTGTAACAGCTGTACACTCACAATGAACACACCTGAACACGCCCATCAACACTGTACTGATCCTAAAACTGAAGAGAACAGCATTACAGTGATTTCTCTGCTCTAACAGTCCAGCATCTCACTGTTCTGGAGCTGTTTAATCTCTCATTCTGTACAGTAAAACATCCTGGATCAAACACATTTACACCTGTTATTTCTGTTCTACAGTAACTACAGAACTTTCTACAGTTTCTTCTCCTGCAGATCAAAGTCGTCTCAGAACTTTCCACATCACTGAGAAGAGAATGAATCAGACTGAGGCTCGAGCAGCTTGTAGAACAAACTACACTGACCTGGTCACTGTGTACAGTGATGAAGACAACACTGCACTGACTAACCTGATCAACATGACTGGTATCAGTTTAGCCTGGATTGGTCTGATCCGCAATCAGTCCAGTGATAAATGGTCTAATGGAGATGATGTTACATTCAGTAATCTGACAGGGGTCTGTGGGTCAGGGTCCTGCTGTGTTGCTATGAAGGCTGATGGATCATGGGAAAGTCTTCAGTGCACAGATAAAAGAAACTTCATGTGTTATAAACGAGGTAATTACTGATTATTAACTCTATAGATTTAAACTAAAGGGAAGGAAAGTCGTCAGATCAGTTAACAGTGAATTAGATGTGAAACACATTACAGGCTGTAATAAAATGTGTCGAGTCATCATATTCAGTTATATTTGACTCACAGTTTACAGACTCTTTCACGTGAATAACAACATCATATCACCTCCCATGATGCACTGCTGGCACTGAGCCCTGAGTTTTCTAGTTCAATATATTTTAATCTTCACAGTTTTAAGACTCACTAAAGTGTTCTATTATAATATTGTTTTCATATCTGCTCTGATTTTATGTGCACAAAATTACTGTTTCATAAAAGTTCCAGCTTTAAATGATTTTTAATCTGTTATCAAAAGTTTTCCTATATGGTGAAATGATTGGCGGGTCAAAATACTTTGAATGTGACCAGCAGATGGCGCAGTTCTGTACTTCCCCTCCCCAAATCGGTCCAACATCATATATTAATATCAGCTTTAACTGCCTGGATGATCAATAAAGTAAATCGATCTGTAGCAGAATTAATACTGACTTTTTATCAGAATTAATATCAATACATACAGATATAATATACATATTTACAGACAGTCAGATCCATAATTACAGTCTCTGTTGGTGAAGACGGTAAAAGAAGGTTATAAAAAATGTATTTAAATTCGTTCAATAAATTAACTGGTGGATTTTTATGATCTTTTTTATCCATCTTTGTAAACGATGTGAATAATTATAGAGCTGACTGTATTTATTTGTAATGTAAGTTGTTGCTGTATTTAAATAACCAGTTTATTAAAGAGCCATGAGGGTCAGTTCCTTTGAAAGGGTGGGCTGGATATTTGGGGGTAAATAAACCTCTGATGTTGGGAATCTTTTAGTAGTCATTATTCCCAAATAAGGAACACTGAGTTTCAAACCCAACACGTTTTGTCTTTTATACATTTCCCCCAAAATATCATGAGATGATCTGAATTATGAGGTCAATAAGAAGCTCTGTTCCCTCCATAGATGCTGACCTCACCCTCAGATATCATTTAACCTCTGAGAATATGAGCTGGTATGAAGCTCAGAGTTACTGCAGGAAGAACTACACTGACCTGGTCAGCATCAGAGATCAGAACCAGAACGAAGCAGTGAAGATAGAAGGGCTGACCAGCAGAACGTCCTTCTGGATCGGCCTGCTGCATGATGGCTGGGAGTGGACTGATGGTGGACGCTCTGCCTACAGGAACTGGGCGACTGCTCAGCCTCGATCATCATCAGTCTGTGTCAGACTGAGAAAAGGGAAATGGGAAACATCACCATGCAGTAATACTCGTCCTGCTCTGTGCTACAACAGTAAGTCACGACTTTACAAACACTCTGATCCTCTCAGAGTTCAGGATCATGAAAGGCAGTGATGAGTAACACTGCAGTATGAGGGACGAGGAAAAGCAGCAAATCGAGATGATCAAAACTCAAAGCTCATCCCAAACCGTTACTGTGAGCTAATATGACACTGATATCATAAATGAATATTTAATATTAGGTGGAACTTTTATTGACTGAGTTTTGTTTGTAGCCAGTAAATTTACAAAATATGAAACCAAACCGTGATTTTGATTCATCACGATTCTGTTTTATTAGATATTAAGAATGTTTTTAAAACTTTACTGACAATTCAAGTCATTAATATCTACTGAGTCTCTGGCAGCTCTGTTAATATTTTCTAATAATCAATAAATGTAGGTTTATTGACTGTAATATTTACTCATCGTTATACTTTATCAATTTGAAAATTCAACATGTTATAAATGTGATTGTTGAGTGTTTATAATTATAATATATAATAGATTAGAATCAAATCTGACCTGATAAATTGATTTTTGTTCAAATGTATTTAGTGTTATTTTTCATAAACAGCAGATTTGATCAGCCTTAGATAGATAGATAGATATAAAGACAGACAGACAGACAGACAGATAGACAGAAAGACAGACAGACAGACAGATAGATAGATAGATAGACAGATAGATGATAGATAGATAGATAGATAGATAGATAGATAGATAGATATAAAGACAGACAGACAGAGAGACAGACAGACAGACAGACAGATAGACAGAAAGACAGACAGACAGATAGATAGATAGATAGATAGATAGATAGATAGATAGATAGATAGATAGAAAGATGGACAGACAGACAGGTAGAAAGACAGACAGACACACAGATAGATGAGGAGATGAGTAATATTTACAGACCTAAACCTGCAGGAATGCTGGAGAAGCACAAAGAACTACAGGACTAACATGATGAGGCCTGAAGTTTGTTTTAAGGAATATGATTGTTTTAATGACAGTGTTTCTTACTGACACACAATCCTTATTAAAAATATTAATCATGTATTTAATACATGACAGACAGAGAGACAGACAGACAGACAGACAGATAGACAGAAAGACAGACAGACAGACAGATAGATAGATAGATAGATAGATAGATAGATAGATAGATAGACAGACAGAGAGACAGACAGACAGACAGACAGACAGATAGACAGACAGACAGACAGACAGACAGACAGATAGATAGATAGATAGATAGATATAAAGACAGACAGACAGAAATACAGACAGACAGACAGATAGACAGAGAGAAAGACAGACAGACAGACAGACAGATAGATAGATAGATAGATAGATAGATAGATAGATAGATAGATAGATAGATAGATAGATAAATAGATAGATAGAAAGATGGACAGACAGACAGGTAGAAAGACAGACAGACAGACACATAGATAGATAGATAGATAGATAGACAGACAGACAGACACACAGATAGATAGATAGATAGATAAATAAATAGATAGATAGAAAGACAGACAGACAAACAGACAGACAGACAGACAGACTGACACATAGATAGATAGATAGATAGATAGATAGATAGATAGACAGAGAGACAGACAGACAGACAGACAGACAGACAGATAGACAGACAGACAGAGAGACAGAGAGACAGACAGACAGACAGACAGACACATAGATAGATAGATAGATAGATAGATCGATAGATAGATAGATAGAGAGATAGAGATTAAGTGCTACTTCCTCAGAGCAGAGAGGAGATGAGTAACGTCTCCCTCTAGAGGAGATGAGTAATATTTACAGACCTAAACCTGCAGGAATGCTGGAGAAGCACAAAGAACTACAGGACTAACATGATGAGGCCTGAAGTTTGTTTTAAGGAATATGATTGTTTTAATGACAGTGTTTCTTACTGACACACAATCCTTATTAAAAATATATTAATCATGTATTTAATACCATCTAAAACCTAAAATACATCTATGGGTGCCAACTTGATGGGTTGAACAGCAGGGCGGCAGAACATGAATGCACAAGTAAAAATGATTGGGAAAAAAAATCATAATTCATAAATAATTCATTTTGTTTTGAATGTAATGCACTTCTGTTTGTAGTGGTCAGGCAGCCCAGAATTTGTTTAACCCACCAGAAGCTGAAAGAGAAAGTGTCCAAACGTAAAGGTTTGAAACAGGGTGTAAAAAACAGTGAATATTGTTTTTAATAACATCAAACAAACCTTTTATTATTATTTATAATACTGAATTCTCTTACTTTCCTGGTAGAAACAGCCTTTAATAAACAGTTTCAGAGACTCTTTTTGTGACATTCCTTCCTGTTTAGATGGTCAGGACGGGGTCTTAAACTGGCTCAGGGTGACGCCTCCAAACCGAGCCTCACTGTCCTGCCTCCTCTCTGACTGTCTGAGCCTGAGTGACCTTTGATAGCCAGATACTCAACACTGCAGTCCAGGGACGCAGGAAGTGGGGGTGCTGAGGGGGCTGCATTGCCCCCTGATCTCAGTAAATGTCTAAATGAACTACAGTAATAAACAGTTCAGAACTGTGTAATAACTGTGTAATAACCTGAGCGCAGTATAGAGCCGTAGTGCTGGATTTGGAGCAGAGTTTTAATAAGATTCTCTGAATCTGCAGAAGCTGCTCTTTTTAACTGACGCTGTATTTTCAGTACAGTGAGCTGAAAACTGCTGGCCGCTTTGGGCTCGTCGCTCAAACACACACAGGTTGGAGTGTAAAGAGAGGAAGTCCAGCTGTTGGTCAGTTCTGAGCCCCATAGCAGATTAATACTGACCTTAAACTGAAAAACAATCATCTAACATAATAATGAAGTTCATCAGTCGTTATTTCTCCACTCGGCGCCGCTTCCAGTGTTGAACCTCAGCTTGGTTGCCGCGTCACATACCAGCAATCTGATTGGTCGCCGCTCAGTTAATCTGCATAAAGTTCATCCAGAACCAGAGCAGAGTGATGATGTGCTTCAGCGCATTAATGAGTCAGTTATGTTTATATGTTGTCTCTCTTGCCTCGTTATATAAACTCTCTGATTCTCCCAGCAGGAACGTGAATATGAAGCTCTTTTCTCTCTCTAAACCATCATTTTCCGTCTGTGTTGTTGTGTCTCTGTCAGCACTCATCCATGTCAGCGCTGAGCAGATGGACTGGGAGAGCGCTCTGGATTACTGTCAGAGAGAGAACAGGACGGCTATTCTGCGCATCGAGTCTGATCTGGACCAGAAAGAGGTGAAGTTCGAGCTCAGGAGGAGGCGTGTCTCTGGGCCTCTGTGGGTGGGGCTTGGACAGAGTCGACTCTCTGAGCTGTTGAAGTCGTCCAGTAAGCTGGCTTTGGGACCCTGGACCAACAGGAACGAGAGACAGACTGAGCCTGCGCCCCTCAGCCGTGCTGGGACAGACACTGTGGAGAAAACGTTCAGGAAGAAGACGGACGTTTCAGCTCTTAGAGCTGTTTGTGAACTTAAACAACCATAAAAGACAGATTTCTCACCCTGGAAGTGACCAGTCCACTGTTTTCTAGCTCTGACTCTGTTCCAGTCCACATGCACTTCACTAGATTAATTCAGTCTATAAAGCAGATTAAATACTAAACAGTGATAAAGACTCAGTTACACACTTTTAAAATGATTTAGCTTCTCTTTGTTTATAAGGTGGATTATTGTGAAGTAATATTTCTACATTTTATTACTCTAATAACAGCTCTGATCACCATTTGAGATTATACTTTATTATAGCTGTTTCATTTCTGCAAAAGGATCATTTATTTTAGCATTTTTTAATCCCTGTCTTGTGTAACCTGTTCAACATCGTCTCTCAGCATTTTATTTGGTAACCTGATGATTTTTGGATTAGCCTGTATTTTATGAGTAGCAGATTATCTACTAATATTGTTTGTAGAATTAAGGAAACAGCATCATATTAATAAACTTTTCATTCAAAAATCCAGCCTGATCTTTTTACACTGTTATATTACCTGAATTTTTCAGTTCCAATTACAGACGTGAATTTGTTTATTCTCAGAAACTGCTGTACAAACTTTTCTGGGAGCCACTTTGTCCTTTTAAAAATATTGAAAATACTGTAAACCACACACAGGTATAAATATTGGATCGTACATAATAAGATTATGAATGATGAGTCTGTAGATTTGGGTTTTGCCAAGATCATTTCAAAGTTCAGAGGTCAACTGCAGCAGGTAGCGTCCACTGTAGATTAGTTCTCCACTGGTGGAGGTGCACAGGGCAGTGGGGTCTCCACTGGAGTAGGTGCACAGGGCAGTGGGGTCTCCGCTGGAGGAGGTGAACAGGACAGTGGGGTCTCCGCTGGAGGACGTGAACAGGACAGTGGGGTCTCCGCTGGTGGAGGTGCACAGGGCAGTGGGGTCTCTGCTGGAGGAGGTGAACAGGGCAGTGGGGTCTCCACTGGAGGAGGTGCACAGGGCAGTGGGGTCTCTGCTGGAGGAGGTGAACAGGGCAGTGGGGTCTCCACTGGTGGAGGTGAACAGGGCAGTGGGGTCTCCACTGGAGGAGGTGAACAGGGCAGTGGGGTCTCCGCTGGGACTCTACTGAGATTGAGATAAATCCTGTAAATAGAAATCTTTAAAATGCATCATGTGAATATCATTGTACTGACCCAGTGCTGCCCTCCTGCAGCCTCTCACTGGGTACATCACAGGCCTGGCTGTCGTCATTACTGCAGGTCACTGTGGGCTCTGATTGACTGTATTCATTCTGATAGAAGGTGTTAAGTAATTAAAATAGTTATGTGATGTTTGGTTCCTCATATATTTACAGGGAAGTTGTGGTGAAGTCCAGTCAGTCCAGCTGAACCGACCCTCTACTGGACTGACTGGCTGCAGGTAGATGGTGGATGGTGTCACTGGAAAGGGCTCCATACTGTTTGATATCCTCTGTTGGGCTGCTGGAACTGAAATAAGCTGGTCAGCAGAAGAAGAGATGAAGCACCGATACACAGAAACCCTTTACAGGCCTCCTTCATCTCACCGAGCGTCTCTCAGCACAGCCAGCAAACAACACACAAACAGAGGAACATGGGATATTAATCACTGTTTGTATCAACACACATTTAAAACATGTTTAATCCAGTAACAGCTTTAAAGGTCAGAGGTGGGAAATGCTTACACAAATAATATCTCAGCTACATAAATATGAATATGATATAAATATTAGACTGGATATGTTTCAGCCTGAAGAATCAAACACAGCTAGAAAAGAGGGCGGAGTCAGGAAGAAGGAGGGGTCAAAAGAACCTGCACATTTTAGATTAATAAAACACATCATCATCATCATCACCTTCTACTCCACCGATTATTATTTCTCTCCTCCAGTAATCAGACAAAAAGAAAAGCAGCACATTTATTTACATTAATCATTAAACACATATTCCTTTTACACTCGTTACAGTTTTCACTTGAACTGTTAATGACCTTTTTCATCTTGGCCTTACAGAACATCACTGAGCCGCCCACTCTGACCACCTGTGTTTGGATCCAAACAGTTAAAGAGAGAGAAATGAAACCGGTTAATATGATCGGAGCTTCTTAACTGCAGACCTTTTCTACTGTAGCTCCTCACTTACAGCAGATCTAACACCACACAACACACGACACACACAGGACAGCAGTGACATCATCTGGACATTTGTCAGTGGTGTTGGTCGGGTGAATGGGGAGCAGTCATGGGTGAAGGGGGGTAGAGGAGGGGGCTGAGGACACACCCCTGCGGCGTGTCAGTATTCAGGATGAGAGTGGATGATGTCTGATCTCCTGTCCTGATATTCTGGCGTCTGTTGCTCAGAAAGTCCATTAATAAAACAACACCAGCACTTAACTCATCTAACACCAGCTTAACTGATACCAACCTTAGAATTACTGTTAAACGTCCTGCGCCAAGTTAACATGAGACGTATGTGTGTCAGAGCAGAGATCACTGAACTGTGGAGCTGCTGCAGGACCAGGACTGAGAGTCACCAGTGCAGTAATGATCACAGGAAAGTTCACAATATTACTGTCTTTATTTTACAG
>NW_023494794.1:8485844-8491577 GCF_904425465.1 Colossoma macropomum
ACATTACAGATGTGCTCTGTACCATTTTGAGCGCGCCCTGCGAAACGAGGCGTCGCTGCGCGCGCATTCCCGGACTGAGGAAACACGGCAGAGTCTCTTCTAGAGGATCGAGCCGTTTGACGGTCGCCAAGCGGCGCTTTCGCTCTTATGTTGCCCGATAAATGCTACAAGAAAACACCAGCGCGAGCGCGTCACTGAGGCACGGCTGCACAGCGCCCGCCGGGTTGAGTCTACACCGTTCTCATGTGGCTTTTAAGGGGCCGGCCCGTCGCATGAGAGGGAGGTTCCTCTGAACGGTGCAGCTCGCGCTCATTGTCGCTCCGCTCGCAACAAAAGCAGAATGGTGGCAGAAGCCGCTCCCGCTCCAGCCACCGCCGCGCCGGCCAAAGCTCCCAAGAAGAAAAGCGCCCCCCGGCCCAAGAAAGCCGGGCCCAGCGTCGGCGAGCTCATCGTCAAGGCTGTTTCTCAGTCTAAGGAGAGGAGCGGCGTGTCTCTCGCCGCCCTCAAGAAGGCTCTGGCTGCCGGCGGCTACGACGTGGACAAGAACAACTCCCGCGTCAAGATCGCCGTCAAGAGCCTCGTGACGAAGGGCACTCTGGTGCAGACCAAAGGCACCGGCGCCTCCGGCTCCTTCAAACTCAACAAGAAACAAGCCGAGCCCAAGAAGAAGCCGGCAAAGAAAGCGGCGCCAAAAGCCAAGAAGGCGGCCGCCAAAAAGCCCGCCGCTGCTAAGAAGCCCAAGAAGGTAGCGGCGAAGAAGCCCGCGGCCGCTAAGAAATCGACGAAAAAAGCCAAAAAACCGGCGGCGGCCAAGAAAGTCGCCAAGTCTCCCAAGAAAGCCAAGAAGCCGGCGGCCCCGAAGAAGGCGGCCAAGAGCCCGAAGAAAGCGAAGGCGGTCAAACCCAAAGCAGCGAAAAAAAAAAAGAAGACGCGCCGTTTTACCTTCCTGTCCTGTTTTCTCCGCTCAGAAACGGCTCTTTTAAGAGCCACACCCACATTTTCCTCTCAGAGAGCTCGGTTTTTCCTTTGCGCCGCAGAAAGTCTTTATTATCAGCGCTGCTGTCGGAAGAAAACCTCGAATCCTCACTCAGATTGTTCGGTTTATCCTTATTTTAAAATACCTGATACCTTTTCCATTGTATCTAAATTTCATGATGAATGGACAGAGAAATGACCCAGAATGGTTTGAAAAAAAGTCTGGTTCCATTGACTTACGCTAAAAGTAAAGTAGGTTTTTCTTTCTCCTGTAAAGTTTCTGTTTTGGAGATACGAGGTTTTGTTCCGACTATAGTGACGATATATGAAAAGCGCCGCGTTCGGTTCAGAGTGGTCTGGTGTGAAATGCTCTGTTCTAGATAAACTTGCTGAGTCTTGTTCTCAGCAGTGCTGACACACACCAGCCACTTCATCCATGTTTCTACACTCACTGTCCACTTTATCAGCTCCACTGACCGCATAGTTTTACTCTGTAGTTCTACAGTTACAGACTGTAGTCCATCTGTTTCTCTGCATACACAGTTACCCTGTTCTTCAGTGGTCAGGACCCCGACAGAGCAGGTATTATTTGGGTGGTGGGTCGTTCTCAGCACTGCAGTGACACTGAGGTGGGCAGACAGAAGACCAATCTTACACCCAGCAATCGTACATTTAAAGCAGGTACATCTCAGGTGAATTCGGCTGCCTTACCTCATTCAGCTTTTTCAGGCACGATTTTAACTTCAGCCTCAGACCTTCTACAGGAACCAGCGCTGCAATGGAAGCATCGTCCAATAAAAGGCCGCTCTCCTCATCAATCGCTTCAACTAAGAGAGACTCAAAAGAGAGATGAAAGGGTGCTTTAGCAGAAGTGCTGGTTAAGGTTATGCATTTCATCACAAATACCAGTATAGATGGTTTAATGTCAAAGTTATTAGCGTTACATGATAAATCAGTGGCTGATATTTTATTTGTCAATAAATGAGAAAATGTAATTTTCTCTTATTGCTGGCTAAAAGTCCTGATTTCATGGCACATTATGTGGTGAAGGACGCCTTATTTTGGAGTTTCTCTCCTGTAGCAGACTTTAATAAACTAATCAGTTATAAACAGGGACGTCTTGTGTTGAAGTGAATTTACTGAAGCAGGAAAACACAAACACACAAGTCAGGGGTGCTCAGGGTCAAAGCTGGGAGCCACAGCTCATAAAGGGGAACTCCACCGATTTTTCAAAGTCTCTGTATAATTCACTGTTTGAGACGTAAACAGAGTCATTCAGAGTGGTTTGGTGTGAAATGGTTGATTGCAGAGATCAGATTTCTGTACAGTGATGGTGACAGGAACCAGTGGGGCATCCCACAAAGCAGGATTTCTCAGTTTAGCCAGATAAGTTAAACCTGTCTAAGAGGAAAAGAGCTGAGGGACATTCCTACTGAACAATTCTCATCAAAGATATCTGACTAACTGAGAAATCTTGCTAAATAAATAAATAAATAAATACACAAATAAATAGGGGTTGCTGTGACTTCAGCACAAATATGGCTTTCTATTTACTATCCAAAGCCAGCAGTGAACCTACACACGTCTTCTGAGTAGAATCTCTACTTTCCATTCGCTCAGTTTCTGTTTCATGAATGCATCCATGAATCCAACTGACCTGAAAAGAAAACAATGTTTAACTAACATGCATAAAAAAATAGTATTTAAATTTTTTAATCAATTAAAGAAGACTCTGCCGTGTTTCCTAAGTCTGGGATTGAGTGCGCAGCGACGCCTCGTTTAGCAGGGCGCTCTTAAAAGGGTGCTGTACAGCAGCTGCTCTGAATGAGATACTGTATATTTAACGCAATAATCTGTGAAAAACTGCAGCAAATGGCGGCGTGAGCCTTCAGAGAGCTCAACGGCGCGTTTGGGGAGAGTCTCGGCGAGGGCGTGAGCGAACTCCCACTAAGCTGGCGGCCACTGGGGGCAGAGCTGCTCTCTGCTGATGTGCTTTTATAGAAGTAAACTTTGACTTGACCAGTTAGAAATAATCACAAACTCGTTCTAACTTTAATTAGCTTTACCCGAACTTCTCCGTAACCATAGTGGGAAATAACCCTAAACCCCTTCTAACCCTACTAGAAAATGAAGCCTAACTCCTCTCTGACCCTAATATTGATTTAGCCTGAAGTCGTCACAAACTTAGTGGGACCTAGCTGTGAAATACTCCAGCTACATCATAAACCAAAGGCCCAGCTCTAAATCTAAGATCACTTACTTTAACTACATGATAAGCTTGAGGTCTGGCTGTGAGGCTAATTTGGCCAGCTCTAATTACAGCATGAGCTAAATCCTAGCTCTGTGCTTGATTAATTCTCCATAAGTCTTCTCATCATAAGTCTAATGGAGCGCTTTAGATCACACTTCACTCAAACCTCACCATAAGTCTGGGGCCTAGCTCTAAACTACCATCATTAACTCTATCTGCATTATGAGCCTGAGGCCTAATAGGAAAGCCCATATTGTTTATTTTTACCTGGTCAGAAGCTGAAGGCCTTTCCATACACTGACTTTTACAGTCTTTAATTTCTTCATAGACCTAAGGCCCAGCTCTATAGCTACTCTTTCATATTTCTATTTATATGATGAGTCTGGGGCCAAGCTGAAAGGCCACTTTTGCTTCGTCCAAAGCCTAAGATTTAAAATATACATAGAGTAAGAAACAGGAGCTGTAGAGCTGGGTCTTAGGTTTGTGCTTTACTCTAACTTCTTCATGAACCTAAGGCCTTGCACTGACACCATTGCTATTTAGTTTACTACAGTAAAGTATATAGCTATATGCCTCCTGTTGCTTACTCTAACTTCATCATAAGCCCTAAAAAGCCTCCTTTTATTCATGCTGTCTACATCAGGAGCCCTATATCTAACTAGAAACTTACTTATTAACCTACTTTCACTTACTTTGACCTCATCATAAGCCTGGGACCTAGACATGAGCAAACATATGCTCACTGTAAACACTTGCAAAGCTTGAAGCCAAGTCCCATACCTACTACTGCTTTATCTAACTTCATCATAAGCCCAGGGTCTATCTATTCTAACATACACTCCAACTATGATCAGCCTGAGGCCTTGCTGGAAGCCTGTTTTTGCTTCAGACTTCATCATAAGTCTAAGGTCTACACCTATTATTGCTTAATGTCTCTCCATTATAAGACTCATGCCTAGTTCTGAGCCTACTTTTCCTTACTCCAAGTGCATCATGAACTCAAAACCTCTCTCTTTATTTCGATAACTTCATCAAAAGCCTCATGCATTGCTCTCTACCTCATGATTTTAGCACAGGGGTAGCTCCACTCTGACTACTTCTGAAGAGGCATCCTTAGTGATAAACCAATGTAAAACTACTTTTGCTTACTCTACCATGAGCAATAGCCTAAGGATTACCTCTCACTCTACCTGTACTAACTGGAATTTGATCATCAGCTGAAGGCCAACTTTTATTCACTCTCACTACATCATGAGCCTAAACCTGACTCTACATCACAGAGCTAAAGCCTCACTGCTGACCTACTTTTACTCACTTCCATTTCATCATACGTCTCTGGCCTGGCTGTAAACTCACTTATACTCACCCTAACTTCCACATGAGTCTAAGGTTTTGCCCTAAAGCTAGTTTCACTTGCTCATCAATTAACTCAATATTACTTAACCCTTACCTCAGGGTTTCTTAATTCTGCTTTCGCATTCCAGCCATTCCCTGCCCCACCACACCTGATCCAGTTCATGATCACTTGATGAGCTGGATCAGGTGTGCTGAGTCAAGGAACTGCTACTGGGAGAGAGAAATAAATAACAGGTTTCAGCACTGATTAGGATTAAACGATGCTTTAAATTCACCAACTTAGCAAGAGACACGTCACAGCACTTAAGAGAACTCTAGAAAACTCGCTCTTTTGGACTGAAACAGTTTGGCGGCTCTTAAAAGGGCTTCTTGGATGATCTCACTGGTTTGAGGTGCCGTGTCCTCCTGATGTTCTCCATTTTGAGCTGCGTTGATGTCAGTAGATTGCTTTGGTGTTGGTCCACGTGCTTTATTGCTATAAGAGCTTGGGCATTTAAAGTAAGTGTGGCCTCGTTCCTGGCACAAATTACATAGTTCTGTGTTTTTGCACTCTTTACCTTTATGCCCAAGCTCCCCGCACTTCCAACACTTCAAGGCCTCACAGTCTTTCACTTGATGGTCTTGAGAACCACACATGTAGCACCTCTGTACCTGATCAGGGTATGAGATCCTGCCGTTATACGGCCCCAAAGTGATCGAATTTGGAATCTGGTAAAGGCTGCCATCAGGATTATGATGCAGCTTCACTTTATAACGGCGGACTCCATACCACAGGCCAAACTGATCCAGAGGTTTAAACACAGGCTGTAAGATCTCACAGTACCTGCGTAGGTACTGCTCAACATCAGCATCCGCCACCTTGCCGGTCCAGAACTTCACATAGATGAATCTAATATCTTGTGGGGCAGAGGTGTCCAGCTCCCAATCCTTCCAGAAGCCATTTCCAACACCAGCATTAAAGATTTGAGTAAAACTCTGCAAAGCTCTGTCCTGAAGAAAAATTATTTCAAAGTCTTTGCGATTTGGAAGTGCTATAAACAAACGGATATCTTGTGCATTTATCCATTGGCTCCGTAACAGCTGAGATCCCACTTCTGAACGATTTGGGGCTTCTCCAGGGGCCACATAGCATAGTTTAGCCCAATGCCTCC